>NW_026607762.1:0-118263 GCF_029499605.1 Hyla sarda | reverse complement strand
AAAAGTCGCTTATCTGCAATTTAGGTGTTTCTGCGTGCTGTGCCCGCCCAAAGAGTGCCCGGGTTAAATCGACAACGTAGGCATGTCGGGTGCCACTGTCTGCACCAGCACAGCAAGTTTTGAGCAAATATCTCCTTCCGTTCGGCCGCAATGGCAAGAAGCTTGTGCATCCTCTCTGTTCGTCGCGGTCAATGGGAAAAGGCGCTTATCTGCAATCTAGGTGTTTCTGCGTGCTGCACCCACCCAAAGAGTGCCCGGGTGAAAACGACAATGCAGGCATGTCGGGTGCCACTGTCTGCACCAGCACAGCAAGTTTTGAGCAAATATCTCCTTCCGTTCGGCCGCAATGGCAAGAAGCTTGTGCATCTTCTATGTTCGTCGCGGTCAATGGGAAAAGGCGCTTATCTGCAATCTAGGTGTTTCTGCGTGCTGCGCCCGCCCAAACAGTGCCCGGGTTAAATCGACAACGCAGGCATGTCGGGTGCCACTGTCTGCACCAGCACAGCAAGTTTTGAGCAAATATCTCCTTCCGTTCGGCCTCAATGGTAAGAAGCTTGTGCATCTTCTCTGTTCGTCGCGGTCAATGGGAAAAGGCGCTTATCTGCAATCTAGGTGTTTCTGCAGGCTGCGCCCGCCCAAAGAGTGCCCGGGTGAAAACGACAACGCAGGCATGTCGGGTGCCACTGTCTGCACCAGCACAGCAAGTTTTGAGCAAATATCTCCTTCCGTTCGGCCGCAATGGCAAGAAGCTTGTGCATCTTCTCTGTTCGTCGCGGTCAATGGGAAAAGGCGCTTTTCAGCAATTTAGGTGTTTCTGCGTGCTGCGCCCGCCCAAAGAGTGCCCGGGTTAAATCGACAACGTAGGCATGTCGGGTGCCACTGTCTGCACCAGCACAGCAAGTTTTGAGCAAATATCTCCTTCCGTTCGGCCTCAATGGCAAGAAGCTTGTGCATCTTCTATGTTCGTCGCGGTCAATGGGAAAAGGCGCTTATCTGCAATTTAGGTGTTTCTGCGTGCTGTGCCCGCCCAAAGAGTGCCCGGGTTAAATCGACAACGTAGGCATGTCGGGTGCCACTGTCTGCACCAGCACAGCAAGTTTTGAGCAAATATCTCCTTCCGTTCGGCCTCAATGGTAAGAAGCTTGTGCATCTTCTCTGTTCGTCGCGGTCAATGGGAAAAGGCGCTTATCTGCAATCTAGGTGTTTCTGCGTGCTGCGCCCGCCCAAAGAGTGCCCGGGTGAAAACGACAACGCAGGCATGTCGGGTGCCCCTGTCTGCACCAGCACAGCAAGTTTTGAGCAAATATCTCCTTCCATTAGGCCGCAATGGCAAGAAGCTTGTGCATCCTCTCTGTTCGTCGCGGTCAATGGGAAAAGGCGCTTATCTGCAATCTAGGTGTTTCTGCGTGCTGCGCCCGCCCAAAGAGTGCCCGGGTGAAAACGACAACGCAGGCATGTCGGGTGCCACTGTCTGCACCAGCACAGCAAGTTTTTAGCAAATATCTCCTTCCGTTCGGCCGCAATGGCAAGAAGCTTGTGCATCTTCTCTGTTCGTCGCTGTCAATGGGAAAAGGCGCTTATCTGCAATCTAGGTGTTTCTGCGTGCTGCGCCCGCCCAAAGAGTGCCCGGGTGAAAACGACAACGCAGGCATGTCGGGTGCCACTGTCTGCACCAGCACAGCAAGTTTTGAGCAAATATCTCCTTCCGTTCTGCCGCAATGGCAAGAAGCTTGTGCATCCTCTCTGTTCGTCGCGGTCAATGGGAAAAGGCGCTTATCTGCAATCTAGGTGTTTCTGCGTGCTGCGCCCGCCCAAAGAGTGCCCGGGTGAAAACGACAACGCAGGCATGTCGGGTGCCACTGTCTGCACCAGCACAGCAAGTTTTGAGCAAATATCTCCTTCCGTTCGGCCGCAATGGCAAGAAGCTTGTGCATCTTCTCTGTTCGTCGCGGTCAATGGGAAAAGGCGCTTATCTGCAATCTAGGTGTTTCTGCGTGCTGCGCCCGCCCAAAGAGTGCCCGGGTGAAAACGACAACGCAGGCATGTCGGGTGCCACTGTCTGCACCAGCACAGCAAGTTTTGAGCAAATATCTCCTTCCGTTCGGCCGCAATGGCAAGAAGCTTGTGCATCTTCTCTGTTCGTCGCGGTCAATGGGAAAGGGCGCTTATCTGCAATCTAGGTGTTTCTGCGTGCTGCACCCGCCCAAAGAGTGCCCGGGTGAAAACGACAACGCAGGCATGTCGGGTGCCACTGTCTGCACCAGCACAGCAAGTTTTGAGCAAATATCTCCTTCCGTTCGGCCGCAATGGCAAGAAGCTTGTGCATCTTCTCTGTTCGTCGCGGTCAATGGGAAAAGGCGCTTATCTGCAATCTAGGTGTTTCTGCGTGCTGCGCCCGCCCAAAAAGTGCCCGGGTGAAAACGACAAATCAGGCATGTCGGGTGCCACTGTCTGCACCAGCACAGCAAGTTTTGAGCAAATATCTCCTTCCGTTCGGCCGCAATGGCAAGAAGCTTGTGCATCTTCTCTGTTCGTCGCGGTCAATGGGAAAAGGCGCTTATCTGCAATCTAGGTGTTTCTGCGTGCTGCGCCCGCCCAAAGAGTGCCCGGGTGAAAACGACAACGCAGGCATGTCGGGTGCCACTGTCTGCACCAGCACAGCAAGTTTTGAGCAAATATCTCCTTCCGTTCGGCCGCAATGGTAAGAAGCTTGTGCATCCTCTCTGTTCGTCGCGGTCAATGGGAAAAGGCGCTTATCTGCAATCTAGGTGTTTCTGCGTGCTGCACCCGCCCAAAGAGTGCCCGGGTGAAAACGACAACGCAGGCATGTCGGGTGCCACTGTCTGCACCAGCACAGCAAGTTTTGAGCAAATATCTCCTTCCGTTCGGCCGCAATGGCAAGAAGCTTGTGCATCTTCTATGTTCGTCGCGGTCAATGGGAAAAGGCGCTTATCTGCAATCTAGGTGTTTCTGCGTGCTGCGCCCGCCCAAAGAGTGCCCGGGTTAAAGCGACAACGCAGGCATGTCGGGTGCCACTGTCTGCACCAGCACAGCAAGTTTTGAGCAAATATCTCCTTCCGTTCGGCCGCAATGGCAAGAAGCTTGTGCATCTTCTCTGTTCGTCGCGGTCAATGGGAAAAGGCGCTTATCTGCAATCTAGGTGTTTCTGCGTGCTGCGCCCGCCCAAAGAGTGCCCGGGTCAAAACGACAACGCAGGCATGTCGGGTGCCACTGTCTGCACCAGCACAGCAAGTTTTGAGCAAATATCTCCTTCCTTTCGGCCGCAATGGCAAGAAGCTTGTGCATCTTCTATGTTCGTCGCGGTCAATGGGAAAAGGCGCTTATCTGCAATCTAGGTGTTTCTGCGTGCTGCGCCCGCCCAAAGAGTGCCCGGGTTAAAGCGACAACGCAGGCATGTCGGGTGCCACTGTCTGCACCAGCACAGCAAGTTTTGAGCAAATATCTCCTTCCGTTCGGCCGCAATGGCAAGAAGCTTGTGCATCTTCTCTGTTCGTCGCGGTCAATGGGAAAAGGCGCTTATCTGCAATCTAGGTGTTTCTGCGTGCTGCGCCCGCCCAAAGAGTGCCCGGGTGAAAACGACAACGCAGGCATGTCCGGTGCCACTGTCTGCACCAGCACAGCAAGTTTTGAGCAAATATCTCCTTCCGTTCGGCCGCAATGGCAAGAAGCTTGTGCATCTTCTCTGTTCGTCGCGGTCAATGGGAAAAGGCGCTTATCTGCAATCTAGGTGTTTCTGCGTGCTGCACCCGCCCAAAGAGTGCCCGGGTGAAAACGACAACGCAGGCATGTCGGGTGCCACTGTCTGCACCAGCACAGCAAGTTTTGAGCAAATATCTCCTTCCGTTCGGCCGCAATGGCAAGAAGCTTGTGCATCTTCTCTGTTCGTCGCTGTCAATGGGAAAAGGCGCTTATCTGCAATCTAGGTGTTTCTGCGTGCTGCGCCCGCCCAAAGAGTGCCCGGGTTAAATCGACAACGCAGGCATGTCGGGTGCCACTGTCTGCACCAGCACAGCAAGTTTTGAGCAAATATCTCCTTCCGTTCGGCCGCAATGGCAAGAAGCTTGTGCATCTTCTCTGTTCGTCGCGGTCAATGGGAAAAGGCGCTTATCTGCAATCTAGGTGTTTCTGCGAGCTTCGCCCGCCCAAAGAGTGCCCAGGTGAAAACGACAACGCAGGCATGTCGGGTGCCACTGTCTGCACCAGCACAGCAAGTTTTGAGCAAATATCTCCTTCTGTTCGGCCGCAATGGCAAGAAGCTTGTGCATCCTCTCTGTTCGTCGCGGTCAATGGGAAAAGGCGCTTATCTGCAATCTAGGTGTTTCTGCGTGCTGCGCCCGCCCAAAGAGTGCCCGGGTGAAAACGACAACGCAGGCATGTCGGGTGCCACTGTCTGCACCAGCACAGCAAGTTTTGAGCAAATATCTCCTTCCGTTCGGCCGCAATGGCAAGAAGCTTGTGCATCTTCTCTGTTCGTCGCGGTCAATGGGAAAGGGCGCTTATCTGCAATCTAGGTGTTTCTGCGTGCTGCACCCTCCCAAAGAGTGCCCGGGTGAAAACGACAACGCAGGCATGTCGGGTGCCACTGTCTGCACCAGCACAGCAAGTTTTGAGCAAATATCTCCTTCCGTTCGGCCGCAATGGCAAGAAGCTTGTGCATCTTCTCTGTTCGTCGCCGTCAATGGGAAAAGGCGCTTATCTGCAATCTAGGTGTTTCTGCGTGCTGCGCCCGCCCAAAGAGTGCCCGGGTGAAAACGACAACGCAGGCATGTCGGGTGCCACTGTCTGCACCAGCAAAGCAAGTTTTGAGCAAATATCTCCTTCCGTTCGGCCGCAATGGCAAGAAGCTTGTGCATCTTCTCTGTTCGTCGCGGTCAATGGGAAAAGGCGCTTATCTGCAATCTAGGTGTTTCTGCGTGCTTCGCCCGCCCAAAGAGTGCCCAGGTGAAAACGACAACGCAGGCATGTCGGGTGCCACTGTCTGCACCAGCACAGCAAGTTTTGAGCAAATATCTCCTTCCGTTCGGCCGCAATGGCAAGAAGCTTGTGCATCTTCTCTGTTCGTCGCGGTCAATGGGAAAAGGCGCTTATCTGCAATCTAGGTGTTTCTGCGTGCTTCGCCCGCCCAAAGAGTGCCTGGGTGAAAACGACAACGCAGGCATGTCGGGTGCCACTGTCTGCACCAGCACAGCAAGTTTTGAGCAAATATCTCCTTCCATTCGGCCGCAATGGCAAGAAGCTTGTGCATCCTCTCTGTTCGTCGCGGTCAATGGGAAAAGGCGCTTATCTGCAATCTAGGTGTTTCTGCGTGCTGCGCCCGCCCAAAGAGTGCCCGGGTGAAAACGACAACGCAGGCATGTCCGGTGCCACTGTCTGCACCAGCACAGCAAGTTTTGAGCAAATATCTCCTTCCGTTCGGCCGCAATGGCAAGAAGCTTGTGCATCTTCTCTGTTCGTCGCGGTCAATGGGAAAAGGCGCTTATCTGCAATCTAGGTGTTTCTGCGTGCTGCGCCCGCCCAAAGAGTGCCCGGGTGAAAACGACAACGCAGGCATGTCGGGTGCTACTGTCTGCACCAGCACAGCAAGTTTTGAGCAAATATCTCCTTCCGTTCGGCCGCAATGGCAAGAAGCTTGTGCATCTTCTCTGTTCGTCGCGGTCAATGGGAAAAGGCGCTTATCTGCAATCTAGGTGTTTCTGCGTGCTTCGCCCGCCCAAAGAGTGCCCAGGTGAAAACGACAACGCAGGCATGTCGGGTGCCACTGTCTGCACCAGCACAGCAAGTTTTGAGCAAATATCTCCTTCCGTTCGGCCGCAATGGCAAGAAGCTTGTGCATCTTCTCTGTTCGTCGCGGTCAATGGGAAAAGGCGCTTATCTGCAATCTAGGTGTTTCTGCGTGCTGCGCCCGCCCAAAGAGTGCCCGGGTCAAAACGACAACGCAGGCATGTCGGGTGCCACTGTCTGCACCAGCACAGCAAGTTTTGAGCAAATATCTCCTTCCTTTCGGCCGCAATGGCAAGAAGCTTGTGCATCTTCTATGTTCGTCGCGGTCAATGGGAAAAGGCGCTTATCTGCAATCTAGGTGTTTCTGCGTGCTGCGCCCGCCCAAAGAGTGCCCGGGTTAAAGCGACAACGCAGGCATGTCGGGTGCCACTGTCTGCACCAGCACAGCAAGTTTTGAGCAAATATCTCCTTCCGTTCGGCCGCAATGGCAAGAAGCTTGTGCATCTTCTCTGTTCGTCGCGGTCAATGGGAAAAGGCGCTTATCTGCAATCTAGGTGTTTCTGCGTGCTGCGCCCGCCCAAAGAGTGCCCGGGTCAAAACGACAACGCAGGCATGTCGGGTGCCACTGTCTGCACCAGCACAGCAAGTTTTGAGCAAATATCTCCTTCCTTTCGGCCGCAATGGCAAGAAGCTTGTGCATCTTCTATGTTCGTCGCGGTCAATGGGAAAAGGCGCTTATCTGCAATCTAGGTGTTTCTGCGTGCTGCGCCCGCCCAAAGAGTGCCCGGGTTAAAGCGACAACGCAGGCATGTCGGGTGCCACTGTCTGCACCAGCACAGCAAGTTTTGAGCAAATATCTCCTTCCGTTCGGCCGCAATGGCAAGAAGCTTGTGCATCTTCTCTGTTCGTCGCGGTCAATGGGAAAAGGCACTTATCTGCAATCTAGGTGTTTCTGCGTGCTGCGCCCGCCCAAAGAGTGCTCGGGTGAAAACTACAACGCAGGCATGTCGGGTGCCACTGTCTGCACCAGCACAGCAAGTTTTGAGCAAATATCTCCTTCCGTTCGGCCGCAATGGCAAGAAGCTTGTGCATCTTCTCTGTTCGTCGCGGTCAATGGGAAAAGGCGCTTATCTGCAATCTAGGTGTTTCTGCGTGCTGCGCCCGCCCAAAGAGTGCCCGGGTGAAAACGACAACGCAGGCATGTCCGGTGCCACTGTCTGCACCAGCACAGCAAGTTTTGAGCAAATATCTCCTTCCGTTCGGCCGCAATGGCAAGAAGCTTGTGCATCTTCTCTGTTCGTCGCGGTCAATGGGAAAAGGCGCTTATCTGCAATCTAGGTGTTTCTGCGTGCTGCACCCGCCCAAAGAGTGCCCGGGTGAAAACGACAACGCAGGCATGTCGGGTGCCACTGTCTGCACCAGCACAGCAAGTTTTGAGCAAATATCTCCTTCCGTTCGGCCGCAATGGCAAGAAGCTTGTGCATCCTCTCTGTTCGTCGCGGTCAATGGGAAAAGGCGCTTATCTGCAATCTAGGTGTTTCTGCGTGCTGCGCCCGCCCAAAGAGTGCCCGGGTGAAAACGACAACGCAGGCATGTCGGGTGCCACTGTCTGCACCAGCACAGCAAGTTTTGAGCAAATATCTCCTTCCGTTCGTCCGCAATGGCAAGAAGCTTGTGCATCCTCTCTGTTCGTCGCGGTCAATGGGAAAAGGCGCTTATCTGCAATCTAGGTGTTTCTGCGTGCTGCGCCCGCCCAAAGAGTGCCCGGGTGAAAACGACAACGCAGGCATGTCGGGTGCCACTGTCTGCACCAGCACAGCAAGTTTTGAGCAAATATCTCCTTCCGTTCGGCCGCAATGGCAAGAAGCTTGTGCATCTTCTCTGTTCGTCGCGGTCAATGGGAAAAGGCGCTTATCTGCAATCTAGGTGTTTCTGCGTGCTGCGCCCGCCCAAAGAGTGCCCGGGTGAAAACGACAACGCAGGCATGTCGGGTGCCACTGTCTGCACCAGCACAGCAAGTTTCGAGCAAATATCTCCTTCCGTTCGGCCGCAATGGCAAGAAGCTTGTGCATCTTCTCTGTTCGTCGCGGTCAATGGGAAAAGGCGCTTATCTGCAATCTAGGTGTTTCTGCGTGCTGCACCCGCCCAAACAGTGCCCGGGTAAAAACGACAACGCAGGCATGTCGGGTGCCACTGTCTGCACCAGCACAGCAAGTTTTGAGCAAATATCTCCTTCCGTTCGGCCGCAATGGCAAGAAGCTTGTGCATCTTCTCTGTTCGTCGTGGTCAATGGGAAAAGGCGCTTTTCAGCAATTTAGGTGTTTCTGCGTGCTGCGCCCGCCCAAAGAGTGCCCGGGTTAAATCGACAACGTAGGCATGTCGGGTGCCACTGTCTGCACCAGCACAGCAAGTTTTGAGCAAATATCTCCTTCCATTCGGCCTCAATGGTAAGAAGCTTGTGCATCTTCTCTGTTCGTCGCGGTCAATGGGAAAAGGCGCTTATCTGCAATCTAGGTGTTTCTGCGTGCTGCGCCCGCCCAAAGAGTGCCCGGGTGAAAACGACAACGCAGGCATGTCGGGTGCCACTGTCTGCACCAGCACAGCAAGTTTTGAGCAAATATCTCCTTCCGTTCGGCCGCAATGGCAAGAAGCTTGTGCATCTTCTCTGTTCGTCGCGGTCAATGGGAAAAGGCGCTTATCTGCAATCTAGGTGTTTCTGCGTGCTGCACCCGCCCAAACAGTGCCCGGGTAAAAACGACAACGCAGGCATGTCGGGTGCCACTGTCTGCACCAGCACAGCAAGTTTTGAGCAAATATCTCCTTCCGTTTGGCCGCAATGGCAAGAAGCTTGTGCATCCTCTCTGTTCGTCGCGGTCAATGGGAAAAGGCGCTTATCTGCAATCTAGGTGTTTCTGCGTGCTGCACCCGCCCAAAGAGTGCCCGGGTGAAAACGACAACGCAGGCATGTCGGGTGCCACTGTCTGCACCAGCACAGCAAGTTTTGAGCAAATATCTCCTTCCGTTCGGCCGCAATGGCAAGAAGCTTGTGCATCTTCTCTGTTCGTCGCGGTCAATGGGAAAAGGCGCTTATCTGCAATCTAGGTGTTTCTGCATGCTGCGCCCGCCCAAAGAGTGCCCGGGTGAAAACGACAACGCAGGCATGTCGGGTGCCACTGTCTGCACCAGCACAGCAAGTTTTGAGCAAATATCTCCTTCCGTTCGGCCGCAATGGCAAGAAGCTTGTGCATCTTCTCTGTTCGTCGCGGTCAATGGGAAAAGGCGCTTTTCAGCAATTTAGGTGTTTCTGCGTGCTGCGCCCGCCCAAAGAGTGCCCGGGTTAAATCGACAACGTAGGCATGTCGGGTGCCACTGTCTGCACCAGCACAGCAAGTTTTGAGCAAATATCTCCTTCCGTTCGGCCTCAATGGCAAGAAGCTTGTGCATCTTCTATGTTCGTCGCGGTCAATGGGAAAAGTCGCTTATCTGCAATTTAGGTGTTTCTGCGTGCTGTGCCCGCCCAAAGAGTGCCCGGGTTAAATCGACAACGTAGGCATGTCGGGTGCCACTGTCTGCACCAGCACAGCAAGTTTTGAGCAAATATCTCCTTCCGTTCGGCCGCAATGGCAAGAAGCTTGTGCATCCTCTCTGTTCGTCGCGGTCAATGGGAAAAGGCGCTTATCTGCAATCTAGGTGTTTCTGCGTGCTGCACCCACCCAAAGAGTGCCCGGGTGAAAACGACAATGCAGGCATGTCGGGTGCCACTGTCTGCACCAGCACAGCAAGTTTTGAGCAAATATCTCCTTCCGTTCGGCCGCAATGGCAAGAAGCTTGTGCATCTTCTATGTTCGTCGCGGTCAATGGGAAAAGGCGCTTATCTGCAATCTAGGTGTTTCTGCGTGCTGCGCCCGCCCAAACAGTGCCCGGGTTAAATCGACAACGCAGGCATGTCGGGTGCCACTGTCTGCACCAGCACAGCAAGTTTTGAGCAAATATCTCCTTCCGTTCGGCCTCAATGGTAAGAAGCTTGTGCATCTTCTCTGTTCGTCGCGGTCAATGGGAAAAGGCGCTTATCTGCAATCTAGGTGTTTCTGCATGCTGCGCCCGCCCAAAGAGTGCCCGGGTGAAAACGACAACGCAGGCATGTCGGGTGCCACTGTCTGCACCAGCACAGCAAGTTTTGAGCAAATATCTCCTTCCGTTCGGCCGCAATGGCAAGAAGCTTGTGCATCTTCTCTGTTCGTCGCGGTCAATGGGAAAAGGCGCTTTTCAGCAATTTAGGTGTTTCTGCGTGCTGCGCCCGCCCAAAGAGTGCCCGGGTTAAATCGACAACGTAGGCATGTCGGGTGCCACTGTCTGCACCAGCACAGCAAGTTTTGAGCAAATATCTCCTTCCGTTCGGCCTCAATGGCAAGAAGCTTGTGCATCTTCTATGTTCGTCGCGGTCAATGGGAAAAGGCGCTTATCTGCAATTTAGGTGTTTCTGCGTGCTGTGCCCGCCCAAAGAGTGCCCGGGTTAAATCGACAACGTAGGCATGTCGGGTGCCACTGTCTGCACCAGCACAGCAAGTTTTGAGCAAATATCTCCTTCCGTTCGGCCTCAATGGTAAGAAGCTTGTGCATCTTCTCTGTTCGTCGCGGTCAATGGGAAAAGGCGCTTATCTGCAATCTAGGTGTTTCTGCGTGCTGCGCCCGCCCAAAGAGTGCCCGGGTGAAAACGACAACGCAGGCATGTCGGGTGCCCCTGTCTGCACCAGCACAGCAAGTTTTGAGCAAATATCTCCTTCCATTAGGCCGCAATGGCAAGAAGCTTGTGCATCCTCTCTGTTCGTCGCGGTCAATGGGAAAAGGCGCTTATCTGCAATCTAGGTGTTTCTGCGTGCTGCGCCCGCCCAAAGAGTGCCCGGGTGAAAACGACAACGCAGGCATGTCGGGTGCCACTGTCTGCACCAGCACAGCAAGTTTTTAGCAAATATCTCCTTCCGTTCGGCCGCAATGGCAAGAAGCTTGTGCATCTTCTCTGTTCGTCGCTGTCAATGGGAAAAGGCGCTTATCTGCAATCTAGGTGTTTCTGCGTGCTGCGCCCGCCCAAAGAGTGCCCGGGTGAAAACGACAACGCAGGCATGTCGGGTGCCACTGTCTGCACCAGCACAGCAAGTTTTGAGCAAATATCTCCTTCCGTTCGGCCGCAATGGCAAGAAGCTTGTGCATCTTCTATGTTCGTCGCGGTCAATGGGAAAAGGCGCTTATCTGCAATCTAGGTGTTTCTGCGTGCTGCGCCCGCCCAAACAGTGCCCGGGTTAAATCGACAACGCAGGCATGTCGGGTGCCACTGTCTGCACCAGCACAGCAAGTTTTGAGCAAATATCTCCTTCCGTTCGGCCTCAATGGTAAGAAGCTTGTGCATCTTCTCTGTTCGTCGCGGTCAATGGGAAAAGGCGCTTATCTGCAATCTAGGTGTTTCTGCATGCTGCGCCCGCCCAAAGAGTGCCCGGGTGAAAACGACAACGCAGGCATGTCGGGTGCCACTGTCTGCACCAGCACAGCAAGTTTTGAGCAAATATCTCCTTCCGTTCGGCCTCAATGGTAAGAAGCTTGTGCATCTTCTCTGTTCGTCGCGGTCAATGGGAAAAGGCGCTTTTCAGCAATTTAGGTGTTTCTGCGTGCTGCGCCCGCCCAAAGAGTGCCCGGGTTAAATCGACAACGTAGGCATGTCGGGTGCCACTGTCTGCACCAGCACAGCAAGTTTTGAGCAAATATCTCCTTCCGTTCGGCCTCAATGGCAAGAAGCTTGTGCATCTTCTATGTTCGTCGCGGTCAATGGGAAAAGGCGCTTATCTGCAATTTAGGTGTTTCTGCGTGCTGTGCCCGCCCAAAGAGTGCCCGGGTTAAATCGACAACGTAGGCATGTCGGGTGCCACTGTCTGCACCAGCACAGCAAGTTTTGAGCAAATATCTCCTTCCGTTCGGCCTCAATGGTAAGAAGCTTGTGCATCTATTCTGTTCGTCGCGGTCAATGGGAAAAGGCGCTTATCTGCAATCTAGGTGTTTCTGCGTGCTGCGCCCGCCCAAAGAGTGCCCGGGTGAAAACGACAACGCAGGCATGTCGGGTGCCCCTGTCTGCACCAGCACAGCAAGTTTTGAGCAAATATCTCCTTCCATTAGGCCGCAATGGCAAGAAGCTTGTGCATCCTCTCTGTTCGTCGCGGTCAATGGGAAAAGGCGCTTATCTGCAATCTAGGTGTTTCTGCGTGCTGCGCCCGCCCAAAGAGTGCCCGGGTGAAAACGACAACGCAGGCATGTCGGGTGCCACTGTCTGCACCAGCACAGCAAGTTTTGAGCAAATATCTCCTTCCGTTCGGCCGCAATGGCAAGAAGCTTGTGCATCTTCTCTGTTCGTCGCGGTCAATGGGAAAAGGCGCTTATCTGCAATCTAGGTGTTTCTGCGTGCTGCGCCCGCCCAAAGAGTGCCCGGGTGAAAACGACAACGCAGGCATGTCGGGTGCCACTGTCTGCACCAGCACAGCAAGTTTTGAGCAAATATCTCCTTCCGTTCGGCCGCAATGGCAAGAAGCTTGTGCATCTTCTCTGTTCGTCGCTGTCAATGGGAAAAGGCGCTTATCTGCAATCTAGGTGTTTCTGCGTGCTGCGCCCGCCCAAAGAGTGCCCGGGTTAAATCGACAACGCAGGCATGTCGGGTGCCACTGTCTGCACCAGCACAGCAAGTTTTGAGCAAATATCTCCTTCCGTTCGGCCTCAAAGGTAAGAAGCTTGTGCATCTTCTCTGTTCGTCGCGGTCAATGGGAAAAGGCGCTTATCTGCAATCTAGGTGTTTCTGCGTGCTGCGCCCGCCCAAAGAGTGCCCGGGTGAAAACGACAACGCAGGCATGTCGGGTGCCACTGTCTGCACCAGCACAGCAAGTTTTGAGCAAATATCTCCTTCCGTTCGGCCGCAATGGCAAGAAGCTTGTGCATCTTCTCTGTTCGTCGCGGTCAATGGGAAAAGGCGCTTATCTGCAATCTAGGTGTTTCTGCGTGCTGCGCCCGCCCAAAGAGTGCCCGGGTGAAAACGACAACGCAGGCATGTCGGGTGCCACTGTCTGCACCAGCACAGCAAGTTTTGAGCAAATATCTCCTTCCGTTCGGCCGCAATGGCAAGAAGCTTGTGCATCTTCTCTGTTCGTCGCGGTCAATGGGAAAAGGCGCTTATCTGCAATCTAGGTGTTTCTGCGTGCTTCGCCCGCCCAAAGAGTGCCCAGGTGAAAACGACAACGCAGGCATGTCGGGTGCCACTGTCTGCACCAGCACAGCAAGTTTTGAGCAAATATCTCCTTCCGTTCGGCCGCAATGGCAAGAAGCTTGTGCATCCTCTCTGTTCGTCGCGGTCAATGGGAAAAGGCGCTTATCTGCAATCTAGGTGTTTCTGCGTGCTGCGCCCGCCCAAAGAGTGCCCGGGTGAAAACGACAACGCAGGCATGTCGGGTGCCACTGTCTGCACCAGCACAGCAAGTTTTGAGCAAATATCTCCTTCCGTTCGGCCGCAATGGCAAGAAGCTTGTGCATCTTCTCTGTTCGTCGCGGTCAATGGGAAAAGGCGCTTATCTGCAATCTAGGTGTTTCTGCGTGCTGCACCCGCCCAAAGAGTGCCCGGGTGAAAACGACAACGCAGGCATGTCGGGTGCCACTGTCTGCACCAGCACAGCAAGTTTTGAGCAAATATCTCCTTCCGTTCGGCCGCAATGGCAAGAAGCTTGTGCATCTTCTCTGTTCGTCGCCGTCAATGGGAAAAGGCGCTTATCTGCAATCTAGGTGTTTCTGCGTGCTGCGCCCGCCCAAAGAGTGCCCGGGTGAAAACGACAACGCAGGCATGTCGGGTGCCACTGTCTGCACCAGCAAAGCAAGTTTTGAGCAAATATCTCCTTCCGTTCGGCCGCAATGGCAAGAAGCTTGTGCATCTTCTCTGTTCGTCGCGGTCAATGGGAAAAGGCGCTTATCTGCAATCTAGGTGTTTCTGCGTGCTTCGCCCGCCCAAAGAGTGCCCAGGTGAAAACGACAACGCAGGCATGTCGGGTGCCACTGTCTGCACCAGCACAGCAAGTTTTGAGCAAATATCTCCTTCCGTTCGGCCGCAATGGCAAGAAGCTTGTGCATCTTCTCTGTTCGTCGCGGTCGATGGGAAAAGGCGCTTATCTGCAATCTAGGTGTTTCTGCGTGCTTCGCCCGCCCAAAGAGTGCCAAGGTGAAAACGACAACGCAGGCATGTCGGGTGCCACTGTCTGCACCAGCACAGCAAGTTTTGAGCAAATATCTCCTTCCGTTCGGCCGCAATGGCAAGAAGCTTGTGCATCTTCTCTGTTCGTCGCGGTCAATGGGAAAAGGCGCTTATCTGCAATCTAGGTGTTTCTGCGTGCTTCGCCCGCCCAAAGAGTGCCAAGGTGAAAACGACAACGCAGGCATGTCGGGTGCCACTGTCTGCACCAGCACAGCAAGTTTTGAGCAAATATCTCCTTCCGTTCGGCCGCAATGGCAAGAAGCTTGTGCATCTTCTCTGTTCGTCGCGGTCAATGGGAAAAGGCGCTTATCTGCAATCTAGGTGTTTCTGCGTGCTGCACCCGCCCAAAGAGTGCCCGGGTGAAAACGACAACGCAGGCATGTCGGGTGCCACTGTCTGCACCAGCACAGCAAGTTTTGAGCAAATATCTCCTTCCGTTCGGCCGCAATGGCAAGAAGCTTGTGCATCTTCTCTGTTCGTCGCGGTCAATGGGAAAAGGCGCTTATCTGCAATCTAGGTGTTTCTGCGTGCTGCGCCCGCCCAAAGAGTGCCCGGGTGAAAACGACAATGCAGGCATGTCGGGTGCTACTGTCTGCACCAGCACAGCAAGTTTTGAGCAAATATCTCCTTCCGTTCGGCCGCAATGGCAAGAAGCTTGTGCATCTTCTCTGTTCGTCGCGGTCAATGGGAAAAGGCGCTTATCTGCAATCTAGGTGTTTCTGCGTGCTTCGCCCGCCCAAAGAGTGCCCAGGTGAAAACGACAACGCAGGCATGTCGGGTGCCACTGTCTGCACCAGCACAGCAAGTTTTGAGCAAATATCTCCTTCCGTTCGGCCGCAATGGCAAGAAGCTTGTGCATCTTCTCTGTTCGTCGCGGTCAATGGGAAAAGGCGCTTATCTGCAATCTAGGTGTTTCTGCGTGCTGCGCCCGCCCAAAGAGTGCCCGGGTCAAAACGACAACGCAGGCATGTCGGGTGCCACTGTCTGCACCAGCACAGCAAGTTTTGAGCAAATATCTCCTTCCTTTCGGCCGCAATGGCAAGAAGCTTGTGCATCTTCTATGTTCGTCGCGGTCAATGGGAAAAGGCGCTTATCTGCAATCTAGGTGTTTCTGCGTGCTGCGCCCGCCCAAAGAGTGCCCGGGTTAAAGCGACAACGCAGGCATGTCGGGTGCCACTGTCTGCACCAGCACAGCAAGTTTTGAGCAAATATCTCCTTCCTTTCGGCCGCAATGGCAAGAAGCTTGTGCATCTTCTCTGTTCGTCGCGGTCAATGGGAAAAGGCGCTTATCTGCAATCTAGGTGTTTCTGCGTGCTGCGCCCGCCCAAAGAGTGCTCGGGAGAAAACTACAACGCAGGCATGTCGGGTGCCACTGTCTGCACCAGCAAAGCAAGTTTTGAGCAAATATCTCCTTCCGTTCGGCCGCAATGGCAAGAAGCTTGTGCATCTTCTCTGTTCGTCGCGGTCAATGGGAAAAGGCGCTTATCTGCAATCTAGGTGTTTCTGCGTGCTTCGCCCGCCCAAAGAGTGCCAAGGTGAAAACGACAACGCAGGCATGTCGGGTGCCACTGTCTGCACCAGCACAGCAAGTTTTGAGCAAATATCTCCTTCCATTCGGCCGCAATGGCAAGAAGCTTGTGCATCCTCTCTGTTCGTCGCGGTCAATGGGAAAAGGCGCTTATCTGCAATCTAGGTGTTTCTGCGTGCTGCGCCCGCCCAAAGAGTGCCCGGGTGAAAACGACAACGCAGGCATGTCCGGTGCCACTGTCTGCACCAGCACAGCAAGTTTTGAGCAAATATCTCCTTCCGTTCGGCCGCAATGGCAAGAAGCTTGTGCATCTTCTCTGTTCGTCGCGGTCAATGGGAAAAGGCGCTTATCTGCAATCTAGGTGTTTCTGCGTGCTGCACCCGCCCAAAGAGTGCCCGGGTGAAAACGACAACGCAGGCATGTCGGGTGCCACTGTCTGCACCAGCACAGCAAGTTTTGAGCAAATATCTCCTTCCGTTCGGCCGCAATGGCAAGAAGCTTGTGCATCTTCTCTGTTCGTCGCGGTCAATGGGAAAAGGCGCTTATCTGCAATCTAGGTGTTTCTGCGTGCTGCGCCCGCCCAAAGAGTGCCCGGGTGAAAACGACAACGCAGGCATGTCGGGTGCCACTGTCTGCACCAGCACAGCAAGTTTTGAGCAAATATCTCCTTCCGTTCGGCCGCAATGGCAAGAAGCTTGTGCATCTTCTCTGTTCGTCGCGGTCAATGGGAAAAGGCGCTTATCTGCAATCTAGGTGTTTCTGCGTGCTTCGCCCGCCCAAAGAGTGCCCAGGTGAAAACGACAACGCAGGCATGTCGGGTGCCACTGTCTGCACCAGCACAGCAAGTTTTGAGCAAATATCTCCTTCCGTTCGGCCGCAATGGCAAGAAGCGTGTGCATCTTCTCTGTTCGTCGCGGTCAATGGGAAAAGGCGCTTATCTGCAATATAGGTGTTTCTGCGTGCTGCTCCCGCCCAAAGAGTGCCCGGGTCAAAACGACAACGCAGGCATGTCGGGTGCCACTGTCTGCACCAGCACAGCAAGTTTTGAGCAAATATCTCCTTCCGTTCGGCCGCAATGGCAAGAAGCTTGTGCATCTTCTCTGTTCGTCGCGGTCAATGGGAAAAGGCGCTTATCTGCAATCTAGGTGTTTCTGCATGCTGCGCCCGCCCAAAGAGTGCCCGGGTGAAAACGACAACGCAGGCATGTCGGGTGCCACTGTCTGCACCAGCACAGCAAGTTTTGAGCAAATATCTCCTTCCGTTCGGCCGCAATGGCAAGAAGCTTGTGCATCTTCTCTGTTCGTCGCGGTCAATGGGAAAAGGCGCTTTTCAGCAATTTAGGTGTTTCTGCGTGCTGCGCCCGCCCAAAGAGTGCCCGGGTTAAATCGACAACGTAGGCATGTCGGGTGCCACTGTCTGCACCAGCACAGCAAGTTTTGAGCAAATATCTCCTTCCGTTCGGCCTCAATGGCAAGAAGCTTGTGCATCTTCTATGTTCGTCGCGGTCAATGGGAAAAGTCGCTTATCTGCAATTTAGGTGTTTCTGCGTGCTGTGCCCGCCCAAAGAGTGCCCGGGTTAAATCGACAACGTAGGCATGTCGGGTGCCACTGTCTGCACCAGCACAGCAAGTTTTGAGCAAATATCTCCTTCCGTTCGGCCGCAATGGCAAGAAGCTTGTGCATCCTCTCTGTTCGTCGCGGTCAATGGGAAAAGGCGCTTATCTGCAATCTAGGTGTTTCTGCGTGCTGCACCCACCCAAAGAGTGCCCGGGTGAAAACGACAATGCAGGCATGTCGGGTGCCACTGTCTGCACCAGCACAGCAAGTTTTGAGCAAATATCTCCTTCCGTTCGGCCGCAATGGCAAGAAGCTTGTGCATCTTCTATGTTCGTCGCGGTCAATGGGAAAAGGCGCTTATCTGCAATCTAGGTGTTTCTGCGTGCTGCGCCCGCCCAAACAGTGCCCGGGTTAAATCGACAACGCAGGCATGTCGGGTGCCACTGTCTGCACCAGCACAGCAAGTTTTGAGCAAATATCTCCTTCCGTTCGGCCTCAATGGTAAGAAGCTTGTGCATCTTCTCTGTTCGTCGCGGTCAATGGGAAAAGGCGCTTATCTGCAATCTAGGTGTTTCTGCATGCTGCGCCCGCCCAAAGAGTGCCCGGGTGAAAACGACAACGCAGGCATGTCGGGTGCCACTGTCTGCACCAGCACAGCAAGTTTTGAGCAAATATCTCCTTCCGTTCGGCCGCAATGGCAAGAAGCTTGTGCATCTTCTCTGTTCGTCGCGGTCAATGGGAAAAGGCGCTTTTCAGCAATTTAGGTGTTTCTGCGTGCTGCGCCCGCCCAAAGAGTGCCCGGGTTAAATCGACAACGTAGGCATGTCGGGTGCCACTGTCTGCACCAGCACAGCAAGTTTTGAGCAAATATCTCCTTCCGTTCGGCCTCAATGGCAAGAAGCTTGTGCATCTTCTATGTTCGTCGCGGTCAATGGGAAAAGGCGCTTATCTGCAATTTAGGTGTTTCTGCGTGCTGTGCCCGCCCAAAGAGTGCCCGGGTTAAATCGACAACGTAGGCATGTCGGGTGCCACTGTCTGCACCAGCACAGCAAGTTTTGAGCAAATATCTCCTTCCGTTCGGCCTCAATGGTAAGAAGCTTGTGCATCTTCTCTGTTCGTCGCGGTCAATGGGAAAAGGCGCTTATCTGCAATCTAGGTGTTTCTGCGTGCTGCGCCCGCCCAAAGAGTGCCCGGGTGAAAACGACAACGCAGGCATGTCGGGTGCCCCTGTCTGCACCAGCACAGCAAGTTTTGAGCAAATATCTCCTTCCATTAGGCCGCAATGGCAAGAAGCTTGTGCATCCTCTCTGTTCGTCGCGGTCAATGGGAAAAGGCGCTTATCTGCAATCTAGGTGTTTCTGCGTGCTGCGCCCGCCCAAAGAGTGCCCGGGTGAAAACGACAACGCAGGCATGTCGGGTGCCACTGTCTGCACCAGCACAGCAAGTTTTTAGCAAATATCTCCTTCCGTTCGGCCGCAATGGCAAGAAGCTTGTGCATCTTCTCTGTTCGTCGCTGTCAATGGGAAAAGGCGCTTATCTGCAATCTAGGTGTTTCTGCGTGCTGCGCCCGCCCAAAGAGTGCCCGGGTGAAAACGACAACGCAGGCATGTCGGGTGCCACTGTCTGCACCAGCACAGCAAGTTTTGAGCAAATATCTCCTTCCGTTCGGCCGCAATGGCAAGAAGCTTGTGCATCTTCTATGTTCGTCGCGGTCAATGGGAAAAGGCGCTTATCTGCAATCTAGGTGTTTCTGCGTGCTGCGCCCGCCCAAACAGTGCCCGGGTTAAATCGACAACGCAGGCATGTCGGGTGCCACTGTCTGCACCAGCACAGCAAGTTTTGAGCAAATATCTCCTTCCGTTCGGCCTCAATGGTAAGAAGCTTGTGCATCTTCTCTGTTCGTCGCGGTCAATGGGAAAAGGCGCTTATCTGCAATCTAGGTGTTTCTGCATGCTGCGCCCGCCCAAAGAGTGCCCGGGTGAAAACGACAACGCAGGCATGTCGGGTGCCACTGTCTGCACCAGCACAGCAAGTTTTGAGCAAATATCTCCTTCCGTTCGGCCGCAATGGCAAGAAGCTTGTGCATCTTCTCTGTTCGTCGCGGTCAATGGGAAAAGGCGCTTTTCAGCAATTTAGGTGTTTCTGCGTGCTGCGCCCGCCCAAAGAGTGCCCGGGTTAAATCGACAACGTAGGCATGTCGGGTGCCACTGTCTGCACCAGCACAGCAAGTTTTGAGCAAATATCTCCTTCCGTTCGGCCTCAATGGCAAGAAGCTTGTGCATCTTCTATGTTCGTCGCGGTCAATGGGAAAAGGCGCTTATCTGCAATTTAGGTGTTTCTGCGTGCTGTGCCCGCCCAAAGAGTGCCCGGGTTAAATCGACAACGTAGGCATGTCGGGTGCCACTGTCTGCACCAGCACAGCAAGTTTTGAGCAAATATCTCCTTCCGTTCGGCCTCAATGGTAAGAAGCTTGTGCATCTATTCTGTTCGTCGCGGTCAATGGGAAAAGGCGCTTATCTGCAATCTAGGTGTTTCTGCGTGCTGCGCCCGCCCAAAGAGTGCCCGGGTGAAAACGACAACGCAGGCATGTCGGGTGCCCCTGTCTGCACCAGCACAGCAAGTTTTGAGCAAATATCTCCTTCCATTAGGCCGCAATGGCAAGAAGCTTGTGCATCCTCTCTGTTCGTCGCGGTCAATGGGAAAAGGCGCTTATCTGCAATCTAGGTGTTTCTGCGTGCTGCGCCCGCCCAAACAGTGCCCGGGTTAAATCGACAACGCAGGCATGTCGGGTGCCACTGTCTGCACCAGCACAGCAAGTTTTGAGCAAATATCTCCTTCCGTTCGGCCTCAATGGTAAGAAGCTTGTGCATCTTCTCTGTTCGTCGCGGTCAATGGGAAAAGGCGCTTATCTGCAATCTAGGTGTTTCTGCATGCTGCGCCCGCCCAAAGAGTGCCCGGGTGAAAACGACAACGCAGGCATGTCGGGTGCCACTGTCTGCACCAGCACAGCAAGTTTTGAGCAAATATCTCCTTCCGTTCGGCCTCAATGGTAAGAAGCTTGTGCATCTTCTCTGTTCGTCGCGGTCAATGGGAAAAGGCGCTTTTCAGCAATTTAGGTGTTTCTGCGTGCTGCGCCCACCCAAAGAGTGCCCGGGTTAAATCGACAACGTAGGCATGTCGGGTGCCACTGTCTGCACCAGCACAGCAAGTTTTGAGCAAATATCTCCTTCCGTTCGGCCTCAATGGCAAGAAGCTTGTGCATCTTCTATGTTCGTCGCGGTCAATGGGAAAAGGCGCTTATCTGCAATTTAGGTGTTTCTGCGTGCTGTGCCCGCCCAAAGAGTGCCCGGGTTAAATCGACAACGTAGGCATGTCGGGTGCCACTGTCTGCACCAGCACAGCAAGTTTTGAGCAAATATCTCCTTCCGTTCGGCCTCAATGGTAAGAAGCTTGTGCATCTATTCTGTTCGTCGCGGTCAATGGGAAAAGGCGCTTATCTGCAATCTAGGTGTTTCTGCGTGCTGCGCCCGCCCAAAGAGTGCCCGGGTGAAAACGACAACGCAGGCATGTCGGGTGCCCCTGTCTGCACCAGCACAGCAAGTTTTGAGCAAATATCTCCTTCCATTAGGCCGCAATGGCAAGAAGCTTGTGCATCCTCTCTGTTCGTCGCGGTCAATGGGAAAAGGCGCTTATCTGCAATCTAGGTGTTTCTGCGTGCTGCGCCCGCCCAAAGAGTGCCCGGGTGAAAACGACAACGCAGGCATGTCGGGTGCCACTGTCTGCACCAGCACAGCAAGTTTTGAGCAAATATCTCCTTCCGTTCGGCCGCAATGGCAAGAAGCTTGTGCATCTTCTCTGTTCGTCGCGGTCAATGGGAAAAGGCGCTTATCTGCAATCTAGGTGTTTCTGCGTGCTGCGCCCGCCCAAAGAGTGCCCGGGTGAAAACGACAACGCAGGCATGTCGGGTGCCACTGTCTGCACCAGCACAGCAAGTTTTGAGCAAATATCTCCTTCCGTTCGGCCGCAATGGCAAGAAGCTTGTGCATCTTCTCTGTTCGTCGCTGTCAATGGGAAAAGGCGCTTATCTGCAATCTAGGTGTTTCTGCGTGCTGCGCCCGCCCAAAGAGTGCCCGGGTTAAATCGACAACGCAGGCATGTCGGGTGCCACTGTCTGCACCAGCACAGCAAGTTTTGAGCAAATATCTCCTTCCGTTCGGCCTCAAAGGTAAGAAGCTTGTGCATCTTCTCTGTTCGTCGCGGTCAATGGGAAAAGGCGCTTATCTGCAATCTAGGTGTTTCTGCGTGCTTCGCCCGCCCAAAGAGTGCCAAGGTGAAAACGACAACGCAGGCATGTCGGGTGCCACTGTCTGCACCAGCACAGCAAGTTTTGAGCAAATATCTCCTTCCGTTCGGCCGCAATGGCAAGAAGCTTGTGCATCTTCTCTGTTCGTCGCGGTCAATGGGAAAAGGCGCTTATCTGCAATCTAGGTGTTTCTGCGTGCTTCGCCCGCCCAAAGAGTGCCAAGGTGAAAACGACAACGCAGGCATGTCGGGTGCCACTGTCTGCACCAGCACAGCAAGTTTTGAGCAAATATCTCCTTCCGTTCGGCCGCAATGGCAAGAAGCTTGTGCATCTTCTCTGTTCGTCGCGGTCAATGGGAAAAGGCGCTTATCTGCAATCTAGGTGTTTCTGCGTGCTGCACCCGCCCAAAGAGTGCCCGGGTGAAAACGACAACGCAGGCATGTCGGGTGCCACTGTCTGCACCAGCACAGCAAGTTTTGAGCAAATATCTCCTTCCGTTCGGCCGCAATGGCAAGAAGCTTGTGCATCTTCTCTGTTCGTCGCGGTCAATGGGAAAAGGCGCTTATCTGCAATCTAGGTGTTTCTGCGTGCTGCGCCCGCCCAAAGAGTGCCCGGGTGAAAACGACAATGCAGGCATGTCGGGTGCTACTGTCTGCACCAGCACAGCAAGTTTTGAGCAAATATCTCCTTCCGTTCGGCCGCAATGGCAAGAAGCTTGTGCATCTTCTCTGTTCGTCGCGGTCAATGGGAAAAGGCGCTTATCTGCAATCTAGGTGTTTCTGCGTGCTTCGCCCGCCCAAAGAGTGCCCAGGTGAAAACGACAACGCAGGCATGTCGGGTGCCACTGTCTGCACCAGCACAGCAAGTTTTGAGCAAATATCTCCTTCCGTTCGGCCGCAATGGCAAGAAGCTTGTGCATCTTCTCTGTTCGTCGCGGTCAATGGGAAAAGGCGCTTATCTGCAATCTAGGTGTTTCTGCGTGCTGCGCCCGCCCAAAGAGTGCCCGGGTCAAAACGACAACGCAGGCATGTCGGGTGCCACTGTCTGCACCAGCACAGCAAGTTTTGAGCAAATATCTCCTTCCTTTCGGCCGCAATGGCAAGAAGCTTGTGCATCTTCTATGTTCGTCGCGGTCAATGGGAAAAGGCGCTTATCTGCAATCTAGGTGTTTCTGCGTGCTGCGCCCGCCCAAAGAGTGCCCGGGTTAAAGCGACAACGCAGGCATGTCGGGTGCCACTGTCTGCACCAGCACAGCAAGTTTTGAGCAAATATCTCCTTCCGTTCGGCCGCAATGGCAAGAAGCTTGTGCATCTTCTCTGTTCGTCGCGGTCAATGGGAAAAGGCGCTTATCTGCAATCTAGGTGTTTCTGCGTGCTGCGCCCGCCCAAAGAGTGCTCGGGAGAAAACTACAACGCAGGCATGTCGGGTGCCACTGTCTGCACCAGCAAAGCAAGTTTTGAGCAAATATCTCCTTCCGTTCGGCCGCAATGGCAAGAAGCTTGTGCATCTTCTCTGTTCGTCGCGGTCAATGGGAAAAGGCGCTTATCTGCAATCTAGGTGTTTCTGCGTGCTTCGCCCGCCCAAAGAGTGCCAAGGTGAAAACGACAACGCAGGCATGTCGGGTGCCACTGTCTGCACCAGCACAGCAAGTTTTGAGCAAATATCTCCTTCCATTCGGCCGCAATGGCAAGAAGCTTGTGCATCCTCTCTGTTCGTCGCGGTCAATGGGAAAAGGCGCTTATCTGCAATCTAGGTGTTTCTGCGTGCTGCGCCCGCCCAAAGAGTGCCCGGGTGAAAACGACAACGCAGGCATGTCCGGTGCCACTGTCTGCACCAGCACAGCAAGTTTTGAGCAAATATCTCCTTCCGTTCGGCCGCAATGGCAAGAAGCTTGTGCATCTTCTCTGTTCGTCGCGGTCAATGGGAAAAGGCGCTTATCTGCAATCTAGGTGTTTCTGCGTGCTGCACCCGCCCAAAGAGTGCCCGGGTGAAAACGACAACGCAGGCATGTCGGGTGCCACTGTCTGCACCAGCACAGCAAGTTTTGAGCAAATATCTCCTTCCGTTCGGCCGCAATGGCAAGAAGCTTGTGCATCTTCTCTGTTCGTCGCGGTCAATGGGAAAAGGCGCTTATCTGCAATCTAGGTGTTTCTGCGTGCTGCGCCCGCCCAAAGAGTGCCCGGGTGAAAACGACAACGCAGGCATGTCGGGTGCCACTGTCTGCACCAGCACAGCAAGTTTTGAGCAAATATCTCCTTCCGTTCGGCCGCAATGGCAAGAAGCTTGTGCATCTTCTCTGTTCGTCGCGGTCAATGGGAAAAGGCGCTTATCTGCAATCTAGGTGTTTCTGCGTGCTTCGCCCGCCCAAAGAGTGCCCAGGTGAAAACGACAACGCAGGCATGTCGGGTGCCACTGTCTGCACCAGCACAGCAAGTTTTGAGCAAATATCTCCTTCCGTTCGGCCGCAATGGCAAGAAGCTTGTGCATCTTCTCTGTTCGTCGCGGTCAATGGGAAAAGGCGCTTATCTGCAATATAGGTGTTTCTGCGTGCTGCTCCCGCCCAAAGAGTGCCCGGGTCAAAACGACAACGCAGGCATGTCGGGTGCCACTGTCTGCACCAGCACAGCAAGTTTTGAGCAAATATCTCCTTCCGTTCGGCCGCAATGGCAAGAAGCTTGTGCATCTTCTCTGTTCGTCGCGGTCAATGGGAAAAGGCGCTTATCTGCAATCTAGGTGTTTCTGCATGCTGCGCCCGCCCAAAGAGTGCCCGGGTGAAAACGACAACGCAGGCATGTCGGGTGCCACTGTCTGCACCAGCACAGCAAGTTTTGAGCAAATATCTCCTTCCGTTCGGCCGCAATGGCAAGAAGCTTGTGCATCTTCTCTGTTCGTCGCGGTCAATGGGAAAAGGCGCTTTTCAGCAATTTAGGTGTTTCTGCGTGCTGCGCCCGCCCAAAGAGTGCCCGGGTTAAATCGACAACGTAGGCATGTCGGGTGCCACTGTCTGCACCAGCACAGCAAGTTTTGAGCAAATATCTCCTTCCGTTCGGCCTCAATGGCAAGAAGCTTGTGCATCTTCTATGTTCGTCGCGGTCAATGGGAAAAGTCGCTTATCTGCAATTTAGGTGTTTCTGCGTGCTGTGCCCGCCCAAAGAGTGCCCGGGTTAAATCGACAACGTAGGCATGTCGGGTGCCACTGTCTGCACCAGCACAGCAAGTTTTGAGCAAATATCTCCTTCCGTTCGGCCGCAATGGCAAGAAGCTTGTGCATCCTCTCTGTTCGTCGCGGTCAATGGGAAAAGGCGCTTATCTGCAATCTAGGTGTTTCTGCGTGCTGCACCCACCCAAAGAGTGCCCGGGTGAAAACGACAATGCAGGCATGTCGGGTGCCACTGTCTGCACCAGCACAGCAAGTTTTGAGCAAATATCTCCTTCCGTTCGGCCGCAATGGCAAGAAGCTTGTGCATCTTCTATGTTCGTCGCGGTCAATGGGAAAAGGCGCTTATCTGCAATCTAGGTGTTTCTGCGTGCTGCGCCCGCCCAAACAGTGCCCGGGTTAAATCGACAACGCAGGCATGTCGGGTGCCACTGTCTGCACCAGCACAGCAAGTTTTGAGCAAATATCTCCTTCCGTTCGGCCTCAATGGTAAGAAGCTTGTGCATCTTCTCTGTTCGTCGCGGTCAATGGGAAAAGGCGCTTATCTGCAATCTAGGTGTTTCTGCATGCTGCGCCCGCCCAAAGAGTGCCCGGGTGAAAACGACAACGCAGGCATGTCGGGTGCCACTGTCTGCACCAGCACAGCAAGTTTTGAGCAAATATCTCCTTCCGTTCGGCCGCAATGGCAAGAAGCTTGTGCATCTTCTCTGTTCGTCGCGGTCAATGGGAAAAGGCGCTTTTCAGCAATTTAGGTGTTTCTGCGTGCTGCGCCCGCCCAAAGAGTGCCCGGGTTAAATCGACAACGTAGGCATGTCGGGTGCCACTGTCTGCACCAGCACAGCAAGTTTTGAGCAAATATCTCCTTCCGTTCGGCCTCAATGGCAAGAAGCTTGTGCATCTTCTATGTTCGTCGCGGTCAATGGGAAAAGGCGCTTATCTGCAATTTAGGTGTTTCTGCGTGCTGTGCCCGCCCAAAGAGTGCCCGGGTTAAATCGACAACGTAGGCATGTCGGGTGCCACTGTCTGCACCAGCACAGCAAGTTTTGAGCAAATATCTCCTTCCGTTCGGCCTCAATGGTAAGAAGCTTGTGCATCTTCTCTGTTCGTCGCGGTCAATGGGAAAAGGCGCTTATCTGCAATCTAGGTGTTTCTGCGTGCTGCGCCCGCCCAAAGAGTGCCCGGGTGAAAACGACAACGCAGGCATGTCGGGTGCCCCTGTCTGCACCAGCACAGCAAGTTTTGAGCAAATATCTCCTTCCATTAGGCCGCAATGGCAAGAAGCTTGTGCATCCTCTCTGTTCGTCGCGGTCAATGGGAAAAGGCGCTTATCTGCAATCTAGGTGTTTCTGCGTGCTGCGCCCGCCCAAAGAGTGCCCGGGTGAAAACGACAACGCAGGCATGTCGGGTGCCACTGTCTGCACCAGCACAGCAAGTTTTTAGCAAATATCTCCTTCCGTTCGGCCGCAATGGCAAGAAGCTTGTGCATCTTCTCTGTTCGTCGCTGTCAATGGGAAAAGGCGCTTATCTGCAATCTAGGTGTTTCTGCGTGCTGCGCCCGCCCAAAGAGTGCCCGGGTGAAAACGACAACGCAGGCATGTCGGGTGCCACTGTCTGCACCAGCACAGCAAGTTTTGAGCAAATATCTCCTTCCGTTCGGCCGCAATGGCAAGAAGCTTGTGCATCTTCTATGTTCGTCGCGGTCAATGGGAAAAGGCGCTTATCTGCAATCTAGGTGTTTCTGCGTGCTGCGCCCGCCCAAACAGTGCCCGGGTTAAATCGACAACGCAGGCATGTCGGGTGCCACTGTCTGCACCAGCACAGCAAGTTTTGAGCAAATATCTCCTTCCGTTCGGCCTCAATGGTAAGAAGCTTGTGCATCTTCTCTGTTCGTCGCGGTCAATGGGAAAAGGCGCTTATCTGCAATCTAGGTGTTTCTGCATGCTGCGCCCGCCCAAAGAGTGCCCGGGTGAAAACGACAACGCAGGCATGTCGGGTGCCACTGTCTGCACCAGCACAGCAAGTTTTGAGCAAATATCTCCTTCCGTTCGGCCGCAATGGCAAGAAGCTTGTGCATCTTCTCTGTTCGTCGCGGTCAATGGGAAAAGGCGCTTTTCAGCAATTTAGGTGTTTCTGCGTGCTGCGCCCGCCCAAAGAGTGCCCGGGTTAAATCGACAACGTAGGCATGTCGGGTGCCACTGTCTGCACCAGCACAGCAAGTTTTGAGCAAATATCTCCTTCCGTTCGGCCTCAATGGCAAGAAGCTTGTGCATCTTCTATGTTCGTCGCGGTCAATGGGAAAAGGCGCTTATCTGCAATTTAGGTGTTTCTGCGTGCTGTGCCCGCCCAAAGAGTGCCCGGGTTAAATCGACAACGTAGGCATGTCGGGTGCCACTGTCTGCACCAGCACAGCAAGTTTTGAGCAAATATCTCCTTCCGTTCGGCCTCAATGGTAAGAAGCTTGTGCATCTATTCTGTTCGTCGCGGTCAATGGGAAAAGGCGCTTATCTGCAATCTAGGTGTTTCTGCGTGCTGCGCCCGCCCAAAGAGTGCCCGGGTGAAAACGACAACGCAGGCATGTCGGGTGCCCCTGTCTGCACCAGCACAGCAAGTTTTGAGCAAATATCTCCTTCCATTAGGCCGCAATGGCAAGAAGCTTGTGCATCCTCTCTGTTCGTCGCGGTCAATGGGAAAAGGCGCTTATCTGCAATCTAGGTGTTTCTGCGTGCTGCGCCCGCCCAAAGAGTGCCCGGGTGAAAACGACAACGCAGGCATGTCGGGTGCCACTGTCTGCACCAGCAGAGCAACTTTTTAGCAAATATCACCTTCCGTTCGGCCGCAATGGCAAGAAGCTTGTGCATCTTCTCTGTTCGTCGCTGTCAATGGGAAAAGGCGCTTATCTGCAATCTAGGTGTTTCTGCGTGCTGCGCCCGCCCAAAGAGTGCCCGGGTGAAAACGACAACGCAGGCATGTCGGGTGCCACTGTCTGCACCAGCACAGCAAGTTTTGAGCAAATATCTCCTTCCGTTCGGCCGCAATGGCAAGAAGCTTGTGCATCTTCTCTGTTCGTCGCGGTCAATGGGAAAAGGCGCTTATCTGCAATCTAGGTGTTTCTGCGTGCTGCGCCCGCCCAAAGAGTGCCCGGGTGAAAACGACAACGCAGGCATGTCGGGTGCCACTGTCTGCACCAGCAGAGCAAGTTTTTAGCAAATATCACCTTCCGTTCGGCCGCAATGGCAAGAAGCTTGTGCATCTTCTCTGTTCGTCGCTGTCAATGGGAAAAGGCGCTTATCTGCAATCTAGGTGTTTCTGCGTGCTGCGCCCGCCCAAAGAGTGCCCGGGTGAAAACGACAACGCAGGCATGTCGGGTGCCACTGTCTGCACCAGCACAGCAAGTTTTGAGCAAATATCTCCTTCCGTTCGGCCGCAATGGCAAGAAGCTTGTGCATCTTCTCTGTTCGTCGCGGTCAATGGGAAAAGGCGCTTATCTGCAATCTAGGTGTTTCTGCGTGCTGCGCCCGCCCAAAGAGTGCCCGGGTGAAAACGACAACGCAGGCATGTCGGGTGCCACTGTCTGCACCAGCACAGCAAGTTTTGAGCAAATATCTCCTTCCGTTCGGCCGCAATGGCAAGAAGCTTGTGCATCTTCTCTGTTCGTCGCTGTCAATGGGAAAAGGCGCTTATCTGCAATCTAGGTGTTTCTGCGTGCTGCGCCCGCCCAAAGAGTGCCCGGGTTAAATCGACAACGCAGGCATGTCGGGTGCCACTGTCTGCACCAGCACAGCAAGTTTTGAGCAAATATCTCCTTCCGTTCGGCCTCAAAGGTAAGAAGCTTGTGCATCTTCTCTGTTCGTCGCGGTCAATGGGAAAAGGCGCTTATCTGCAATCTAGGTGTTTCTGCGTGCTGCGCCCGCCCAAAGAGTGCCCGGGTGAAAACGACAACGCAGGCATGTCGGGTGCCACTGTCTGCACCAGCACAGCAAGTTTTGAGCAAATATCTCCTTCCGTTCGGCCGCAATGGCAAGAAGCTTGTGCATCTTCTCTGTTCGTCGCGGTCAATGGGAAAAGGCGCTTATCTGCAATCTAGGTGTTTCTGCGTGCTGCACCCGCCCAAAGAGTGCCCGGGTGAAAACGACAACGCAGGCATGTCGGGTGCCACTGTCTGCACCAGCACAGCAAGTTTTGAGCAAATATCTCCTTCCGTTCGGCCGCAATGGCAAGAAGCTTGTGCATCTTCTCTGTTCGTCGCCGTCAATGGGAAAAGGCGCTTATCTGCAATCTAGGTGTTTCTGCGTGCTGCGCCCGCCCAAAGAGTGCCCGGGTGAAAACGACAACGCAGGCATGTCGGGTGCCACTGTCTGCACCAGCAAAGCAAGTTTTGAGCAAATATCTCCTTCCGTTCGGCCGCAATGGCAAGAAGCTTGTGCATCTTCTCTGTTCGTCGCGGTCAATGGGAAAAGGCGCTTATCTGCAATCTAGGTGTTTCTGCGTGCTTCGCCCGCCCAAAGAGTGCCCAGGTGAAAACGACAACGCAGGCATGTCGGGTGCCACTGTCTGCACCAGCACAGCAAGTTTTGAGCAAATATCTCCTTCCGTTCGGCCGCAATGGCAAGAAGCTTGTGCATCTTCTCTGTTCGTCGCGGTCAATGGGAAAAGGCGCTTATCTGCAATCTAGGTGTTTCTGCGTGCTTCGCCCGCCCAAAGAGTGCCAAGGTGAAAACGACAACGCAGGCATGTCGGGTGCCACTGTCTGCACCAGCACAGCAAGTTTTGAGCAAATATCTCCTTCCGTTCGGCCGCAATGGCAAGAAGCTTGTGCATCTTCTCTGTTCGTCGCGGTCAATGGGAAAAGGCGCTTATCTGCAATCTAGGTGTTTCTGCGTGCTTCGCCCGCCCAAAGAGTGCCAAGGTGAAAACGACAACGCAGGCATGTCGGGTGCCACTGTCTGCACCAGCACAGCAAGTTTTGAGCAAATATCTCCTTCCGTTCGGCCGCAATGGCAAGAAGCTTGTGCATCTTCTCTGTTCGTCGCGGTCAATGGGAAAAGGCGCTTATCTGCAATCTAGGTGTTTCTGCGTGCTGCACCCGCCCAAAGAGTGCCCGGGTGAAAACGACAACGCAGGCATGTCGGGTGCCACTGTCTGCACCAGCACAGCAAGTTTTGAGCAAATATCTCCTTCCGTTCGGCCGCAATGGCAAGAAGCTTGTGCATCTTCTCTGTTCGTCGCGGTCAATGGGAAAAGGCGCTTATCTGCAATCTAGGTGTTTCTGCGTGCTGCGCCCGCCCAAAGAGTGCCCGGGTGAAAACGACAATGCAGGCATGTCGGGTGCTACTGTCTGCACCAGCACAGCAAGTTTTGAGCAAATATCTCCTTCCGTTCGGCCGCAATGGCAAGAAGCTTGTGCATCTTCTCTGTTCGTCGCGGTCAATGGGAAAAGGCGCTTATCTGCAATCTAGGTGTTTCTGCGTGCTTCGCCCGCCCAAAGAGTGCCCAGGTGAAAACGACAACGCAGGCATGTCGGGTGCCACTGTCTGCACCAGCACAGCAAGTTTTGAGCAAATATCTCCTTCCGTTCGGCCGCAATGGCAAGAAGCTTGTGCATCTTCTCTGTTCGTCGCGGTCAATGGGAAAAGGCGCTTATCTGCAATCTAGGTGTTTCTGCGTGCTGCGCCCGCCCAAAGAGTGCCCGGGTCAAAACGACAACGCAGGCATGTCGGGTGCCACTGTCTGCACCAGCACAGCAAGTTTTGAGCAAATATCTCCTTCCTTTCGGCCGCAATGGCAAGAAGCTTGTGCATCTTCTATGTTCGTCGCGGTCAATGGGAAAAGGCGCTTATCTGCAATCTAGGTGTTTCTGCGTGCTGCGCCCGCCCAAAGAGTGCCCGGGTTAAAGCGACAACGCAGGCATGTCGGGTGCCACTGTCTGCACCAGCACAGCAAGTTTTGAGCAAATATCTCCTTCCGTTCGGCCGCAATGGCAAGAAGCTTGTGCATCTTCTCTGTTCGTCGCGGTCAATGGGAAAAGGCGCTTATCTGCAATCTAGGTGTTTCTGCGTGCTGCGCCCGCCCAAAGAGTGCCCGGGTGAAAACGACAACGCAGGCATGTCCGGTGCCACTGTCTGCACCAGCACAGCAAGTTTTGAGCAAATATCTCCTTCCGTTCGGCCGCAATGGCAAGAAGCTTGTGCATCTTCTCTGTTCGTCGCGGTCAATGGGAAAAGGCGCTTATCTGCAATCTAGGTGTTTCTGCGTGCTTCGCCCGCCCAAAGAGTGCCAAGGTGAAAACGACAACGCAGGCATGTCGGGTGCCACTGTCTGCACCAGCACAGCAAGTTTTGAGCAAATATCTCCTTCCGTTCGGCCGCAATGGCAAGAAGCTTGTGCATCTTCTCTGTTCGTCGCGGTCAATGGGAAAAGGCGCTTATCTGCAATATAGGTGTTTCTGCGTGCTGCGCCCGCCCAAAGAGTGCCCGGGTCAAAACGACAACGCAGGCATGTCGGGTGCCACTGTCTGCACCAGCACAGCAAGTTTTGAGCAAATATCTCCTTCCGTTCGGCCGCAATGGCAAGAAGCTTGTGCATCTTCTCTGTTCGTCGCGGTCAATGGGAAAAGGCGCTTATCTGCAATCTAGGTGTTTCTGCATGCTGCGCCCGCCCAAAGAGTGCCCGGGTGAAAACGACAACGCAGGCATGTCGGGTGCCACTGTCTGCACCAGCACAGCAAGTTTTGAGCAAATATCTCCTTCCGTTCGGCCGCAATGGCAAGAAGCTTGTGCATCTTCTCTGTTCGTCGCGGTCAATGGGAAAAGGCGCTTTTCAGCAATTTAGGTGTTTCTGCGTGCTGCGCCCGCCCAAAGAGTGCCCGGGTTAAATCGACAACGTAGGCATGTCGGGTGCCACTGTCTGCACCAGCACAGCAAGTTTTGAGCAAATATCTCCTTCCGTTCGGCCTCAATGGCAAGAAGCTTGTGCATCTTCTATGTTCATCGCGGTCAATGGGAAAAGTCGCTTATCTGCAATTTAGGTGTTTCTGCGTGCTGTGCCCGCCCAAAGAGTGCCCGGGTTAAATCGACAACGTAGGCATGTCGGGTGCCACTGTCTGCACCAGCACAGCAAGTTTTGAGCAAATATCTCCTTCCGTTCGGCCGCAATGGCAAGAAGCTTGTGCATCCTCTCTGTTCGTCGCGGTCAATGGGAAAAGGCGCTTATCTGCAATCTAGGTGTTTCTGCGTGCTGCACCCACCCAAAGAGTGCCCGGGTGAAAACGACAATGCAGGCATGTCGGGTGCCACTGTCTGCACCAGCACAGCAAGTTTTGAGCAAATATCTCCTTCCGTTCGGCCGCAATGGCAAGAAGCTTGTGCATCTTCTATGTTCGTCGCGGTCAATGGGAAAAGGCGCTTATCTGCAATCTAGGTGTTTCTGCGTGCTGCGCCCGCCCAAACAGTGCCCGGGTTAAATCGACAACGCAGGCATGTCGGGTGCCACTGTCTGCACCAGCACAGCAAGTTTTGAGCAAATATCTCCTTCCGTTCGGCCTCAATGGTAAGAAGCTTGTGCATCTTCTCTGTTCGTCGCGGTCAATGGGAAAAGGCGCTTATCTGCAATCTAGGTGTTTCTGCATGCTGCGCCCGCCCAAAGAGTGCCCGGGTGAAAACGACAACGCAGGCATGTCGGGTGCCACTGTCTGCACCAGCACAGCAAGTTTTGAGCAAATATCTCCTTCCGTTCGGCCGCAATGGCAAGAAGCTTGTGCATCTTCTCTGTTCGTCACGGTCAATGGGAAAAGGCGCTTTTCAGCAATTTAGGTGTTTCTGCGTGCTGCGCCCGCCCAAAGAGTGCCCGGGTTAAATCGACAACGTAGGCATGTCGGGTGCCACTGTCTGCACCAGCACAGCAAGTTTTGAGCAAATATCTCCTTCCGTTCGGCCTCAATGGCAAGAAGCTTGTGCATCTTCTATGTTCGTCGCGGTCAATGGGAAAAGGCGCTTATCTGCAATTTAGGTGTTTCTGCGTGCTGTGCCCGCCCAAAGAGTGCCCGGGTTAAATCGACAACGTAGGCATGTCGGGTGCCACTGTCTGCACCAGCACAGCAAGTTTTGAGCAAATATCTCCTTCCGTTCGGCCTCAATGGTAAGAAGCTTGTGCATCTTCTCTGTTCGTCGCGGTCAATGGGAAAAGGCGCTTATCTGCAATCTAGGTGTTTCTGCGTGCTGCGCCCGCCCAAAGAGTGCCCGGGTGAAAACGACAACGCAGGCATGTCGGGTGCCCCTGTCTGCACCAGCACAGCAAGTTTTGAGCAAATATCTCCTTCCATTAGGCCGCAATGGCAAGAAGCTTGTGCATCCTCTCTGTTCGTCGCGGTCAATGGGAAAAGGCGCTTATCTGCAATCTAGGTGTTTCTGCGTGCTGCGCCCGCCCAAAGAGTGCCCGGGTGAAAACGACAACGCAGGCATGTCGGGTGCCACTGTCTGCACCAGCACAGCAAGTTTTTAGCAAATATCTCCTTCCGTTCGGCCGCAATGGCAAGAAGCTTGTGCATCTTCTCTGTTCGTCGCTGTCAATGGGAAAAGGCGCTTATCTGCAATCTAGGTGTTTCTGCGTGCTGCGCCCGCCCAAAGAGTGCCCGGGTGAAAACGACAACACAGGCATGTCGGGTGCCACTGTCTGCACCAGCACAGCAAGTTTTGAGCAAATATCTCCTTCCGTTCGGCCGCAATGGCAAGAAGCTTGTGCATCTTCTATGTTCGTCGCGGTCAATGGGAAAAGGCGCTTATCTGCAATCTAGGTGTTTCTGCGTGCTGCGCCCGCCCAAACAGTGCCCGGGTTAAATCGACAACGCAGGCATGTCGGGTGCCACTGTCTGCACCAGCACAGCAAGTTTTGAGCAAATATCTCCTTCCGTTCGGCCTCAATGGTAAGAAGCTTGTGCATCTTCTCTGTTCGTCGCGGTCAATGGGAAAAGGCGCTTATCTGCAATCTAGGTGTTTCTGCATGCTGCGCCCGCCCAAAGAGTGCCCGGGTGAAAACGACAACGCAGGCATGTCGGGTGCCACTGTCTGCACCAGCACAGCAAGTTTTGAGCAAATATCTCCTTCCGTTCGGCCGCAATGGCAAGAAGCTTGTGCATCTTCTCTGTTCGTCGCGGTCAATGGGAAAAGGCGCTTTTCAGCAATTTAGGTGTTTCTGCGTGCTGCGCCCGCCCAAAGAGTGCCCGGGTTAAATCGACAACGTAGGCATGTCGGGTGCCACTGTCTGCACCAGCACAGCAAGTTTTGAGCAAATATCTCCTTCCGTTCGGCCTCAATGGCAAGAAGCTTGTGCATCTTCTATGTTCGTCGCGGTCAATGGGAAAAGGCGCTTATCTGCAATTTAGGTGTTTCTGCGTGCTGTGCCCGCCCAAAGAGTGCCCGGGTTAAATCGACAACGTAGGCATGTCGGGTGCCACTGTCTGCACCAGCACAGCAAGTTTTGAGCAAATATCTCCTTCCGTTCGGCCTCAATGGTAAGAAGCTTGTGCATCTATTCTGTTCGTCGCGGTCAATGGGAAAAGGCGCTTATCTGCAATCTAGGTGTTTCTGCGTGCTGCGCCCGCCCAAAGAGTGCCCGGGTGAAAACGACAACGCAGGCATGTCGGGTGCCCCTGTCTGCACCAGCACAGCAAGTTTTGAGCAAATATCTCCTTCCATTAGGCCGCAATGGCAAGAAGCTTGTGCATCCTCTCTGTTCGTCGCGGTCAATGGGAAAAGGCGCTTATCTGCAATCTAGGTGTTTCTGCGTGCTGCGCCCGCCCAAAGAGTGCCCGGGTGAAAACGACAACGCAGGCATGTCGGGTGCCACTGTCTGCACCAGCAGAGCAAGTTTTTAGCAAATATCTCCTTCCGTTCGGCCGCAATGGCAAGAAGCTTGTGCATCTTCTCTGTTCGTCGCTGTCAATGGGAAAAGGCGCTTATCTGCAATCTAGGTGTTTCTGCGTGCTGCGCCCGCCCAAAGAGTGCCCGGGTGAAAACGACAACGCAGGCATGTCGGGTGCCACTGTCTGCACCAGCACAGCAAGTTTTGAGCAAATATCTCCTTCCGTTCGGCCGCAATGGCAAGAAGCTTGTGCATCTTCTCTGTTCGTCGCGGTCAATGGGAAAAGGCGCTTATCTGCAATCTAGGTGTTTCTGCGTGCTGCGCCCGCCCAAAGAGTGCCCGGGTGAAAACGACAACGCAGGCATGTCGGGTGCCACTGTCTGCACCAGCACAGCAAGTTTTGAGCAAATATCTCCTTCCGTTCGGCCGCAATGGCAAGAAGCTTGTGCATCTTCTCTGTTCGTCGCTGTCAATGGGAAAAGGCGCTTATCTGCAATCTAGGTGTTTCTGCGTGCTGCGCCCGCCCAAAGAGTGCCCGGGTTAAATCGACAACGCAGGCATGTCGGGTTCCACTGTCTGCACCAGCACAGCAAGTTTTGAGCAAATATCTCCTTCCGTTCGGCCTCAAAGGTAAGAAGCTTGTGCATCTTCTCTGTTCGTCGCGGTCAATGGGAAAAGGCGCTTATCTGCAATCTAGGTGTTTCTGCGTGCTGCGCCCGCCCAAAGAGTGCCCGGGTGAAAACGACAACGCAGGCATGTCGGGTGCCACTGTCTGCACCAGCACAGCAAGTTTTGAGCAAATATCTCCTTCCGTTCGGCCGCAATGGCAAGAAGCTTGTGCATCTTCTCTGTTCGTCGCGGTCAATGGGAAAAGGCGCTTATCTGCAATCTAGGTGTTTCTGCGTGCTGCGCCCGCCCAAAGAGTGCCCGGGTGAAAACGACAACGCAGGCATGTCGGGTGCCACTGTCTGCACCAGCACAGCAAGTTTTGAGCAAATATCTCCTTCCGTTCGGCCGCAATGGCAAGAAGCTTGTGCATCTTCTCTGTTCGTCGCGGTCAATGGGAAAAGGCGCTTATCTGCAATCTAGGTGTTTCTGCGTGCTTCGCCCGCCCAAAGAGTGCCCAGGTGAAAACGACAACGCAGGCATGTCGGGTGCCACTGTCTGCACCAGCACAGCAAGTTTTGAGCAAATATCTCCTTCCGTTCGGCCGCAATGGCAAGAAGCTTGTGCATCCTCTCTGTTCGTCGCGGTCAATGGGAAAAGGCGCTTATCTGCAATCTAGGTGTTTCTGCGTGCTGCGCCCGCCCAAAGAGTGCCCGGGTGAAAACGACAACGCAGGCATGTCGGGTGCCACTGTCTGCACCAGCACAGCAAGTTTTGAGCAAATATCTCCTTCCGTTCGGCCGCAATGGCAAGAAGCTTGTGCATCTTCTCTGTTCGTCGCGGTCAATGGGAAAAGGCGCTTATCTGCAATCTAGGTGTTTCTGCGTGCTGCACCCGCCCAAAGAGTGCCCGGGTGAAAACGACAACGCAGGCATGTCGGGTGCCACTGTCTGCACCAGCACAGCAAGTTTTGAGCAAATATCTCCTTCCGTTCGGCCGCAATGGCAAGAAGCTTGTGCATCTTCTCTGTTCGTCGCCGTCAATGGGAAAAGGCGCTTATCTGCAATCTAGGTGTTTCTGCGTGCTGCGCCCGCCCAAAGAGTGCCCGGGTGAAAACGACAACGCAGGCATGTCGGGTGCCACTGTCTGCACCAGCAAAGCAAGTTTTGAGCAAATATCTCCTTCCGTTCGGCCGCAATGGCAAGAAGCTTGTGCATCTTCTCTGTTCGTCGCGGTCAATGGGAAAAGGCGCTTATCTGCAATCTAGGTGTTTCTGCGTGCTTCGCCCGCCCAAAGAGTGCCCAGGTGAAAACGACAACGCAGGCATGTCGGGTGCCACTGTCTGCACCAGCACAGCAAGTTTTGAGCAAATATCTCCTTCCGTTCGGCCGCAATGGCAAGAAGCTTGTGCATCTTCTCTGTTCGTCGCGGTCAATGGGAAAAGGCGCTTATCTGCAATCTAGGTGTTTCTGCGTGCTTCGCCCGCCCAAAGAGTGCCAAGGTGAAAACGACAACGCAGGCATGTCGGGTGCCACTGTCTGCACCAGCACAGCAAGTTTTGAGCAAATATCTCCTTCCGTTCGGCCGCAATGGCAAGAAGCTTGTGCATCTTCTCTGTTCGTCGCGGTCAATGGGAAAAGGCGCTTATCTGCAATCTAGGTGTTTCTGCGTGCTGCACCCGCCCAAAGAGTGCCCGGGTGAAAACGACAACGCAGGCATGTCGGGTGCCACTGTCTGCACCAGCACAGCAAGTTTTGAGCAAATATCTCCTTCCGTTCGGCCGCAATGGCAAGAAGCTTGTGCATCTTCTCTGTTCGTCGCGGTCAATGGGAAAAGGCGCTTATCTGCAATCTAGGTGTTTCTGCGTGCTGCGCCCGCCCAAAGAGTGCCCGGGTGAAAACGACAATGCAGGCATGTCGGGTGCTACTGTCTGCACCAGCACAGCAAGTTTTGAGCAAATATCTCCTTCCGTTCGGCCGCAATGGCAAGAAGCTTGTGCATCTTCTCTGTTCGTCGCGGTCAATGGGAAAAGGCGCTTATCTGCAATCTAGGTGTTTCTGCGTGCTTCGCCCGCCCAAAGAGTGCCCAGGTGAAAACGACAACGCAGGCATGTCGGGTGCCACTGTCTGCACCAGCACAGCAAGTTTTGAGCAAATATCTCCTTCCGTTCGGCCGCAATGGCAAGAAGCTTGTGCATCTTCTCTGTTCGTCGCGGTCAATGGGAAAAGGCGCTTATCTGCAATCTAGGTGTTTCTGCGTGCTGCGCCCGCCCAAAGAGTGCCCGGGTCAAAACGACAACGCAGGCATGTCGGGTGCCACTGTCTGCACCAGCACAGCAAGTTTTGAGCAAATATCTCCTTCCTTTCGGCCGCAATGGCAAGAAGCTTGTGCATCTTCTATGTTCGTCGCGGTCAATGGGAAAAGGCGCTTATCTGCAATCTAGGTGTTTCTGCGTGCTGCGGCCGCCCAAAGAGTGCCCGGGTTAAAGCGACAACGCAGGCATGTCGGGTGCCACTGTCTGCACCAGCACAGCAAGTTTTGAGCAAATATCTCCTTCCGTTCGGCCGCAATGGCAAGAAGCTTGTGCATCTTCTCTGTTCGTCGCGGTCAATGGGAAAAGGCGCTTATCTGCAATCTAGGTGTTTCTGCGTGCTGCGCCCGCCCAAAGAGTGCTCGGGTGAAAACTACAACGCAGGCATGTCGGGTGCCACTGTCTGCACCAGCAAAGCAAGTTTTGAGCAAATATCTCCTTCCGTTCGGCCGCAATGGCAAGAAGCTTGTGCATCTTCTCTGTTCGTCGCGGTCAATGGGAAAAGGCGCTTATCTGCAATCTAGGTGTTTCTGCGTGCTTCGCCCGCCCAAAGAGTGCCAAGGTGAAAACGACAACGCAGGCATGTCGGGTGCCACTGTCTGCACCAGCACAGCAAGTTTTGAGCAAATATCTCCTTCCATTCGGCCGCAATGGCAAGAAGCTTGTGCATCCTCTCTGTTCGTCGCGGTCAATGGGAAAAGGCGCTTATCTGCAATCTAGGTGTTTCTGCGTGCTGCGCCCGCCCAAAGAGTGCCCGGGTGAAAACGACAACGCAGGCATGTCCGGTGCCACTGTCTGCACCAGCACAGCAAGTTTTGAGCAAATATCTCCTTCCGTTCGGCCGCAATGGCAAGAAGCTTGTGCATCTTCTCTGTTCGTCGCGGTCAATGGGAAAAGGCGCTTATCTGCAATCTAGGTGTTTCTGCGTGCTGCACCCGCCCAAAGAGTGCCCGGGTGAAAACGACAACGCAGGCATGTCGGGTGCCACTGTCTGCACCAGCACAGCAAGTTTTGAGCAAATATCTCCTTCCGTTCGGCCGCAATGGCAAGAAGCTTGTGCATCTTCTCTGTTCGTCGCGGTCAATGGGAAAAGGCGCTTATCTGCAATCTAGGTGTTTCTGCGTGCTGCGCCCGCCCAAAGAGTGCCCGGGTGAAAACGACAACGCAGGCATGTCGGGTGCTACTGTCTGCACCAGCACAGCAAGATTTGAGCAAATATCTCCTTCCGTTCGGCCGCAATGGCAAGAAGCTTGTGCATCTTCTCTGTTCGTCGCGGTCAATGGGAAAAGGCGCTTATCTGCAATCTAGGTGTTTCTGCGTGCTTCGCCCGCCCAAAGAGTGCCCAGGTGAAAACGACAACGCAGGCATGTCGGGTGCCACTGTCTGCACCAGCACAGCAAGTTTTGAGCAAATATCTCCTTCCGTTCGGCCGCAATGGCAAGAAGCTTGTGCATCTTCTCTGTTCGTCGCGGTCAATGGGAAAAGGCGCTTATCTGCAATATAGGTGTTTCTGCGTGCTGCGCCCGCCCAAAGAGTGCCCGGGTCAAAACGACAACGCAGGCATGTCGGGTGCCACTGTCTGCACCAGCACAGCAAGTTTTGAGCAAATATCTCCTTCCTTTCGGCCGCAATGGCAAGAAGCTTGTGCATCTTCTATGTTCGTCGCGGTCAATGGGAAAAGGCGCTTATCTGCAATCTAGGTGTTTCTGCGTGCTGCGCCCGCCCAAAGAGTGCCAGGGTTAAAGCGACAACGCAGGCATGTCGGGTGCCACTGTCTGCACCAGCACAGCAAGTTTTGAGCAAATATCTCCTTCCGTTCGGCCGCAATGGCAAGAAGCTTGTGCATCTTCTCTGTTCGTCGCGGTCAATGGGAAAAGGCGCTTATCTGCAATCTAGGTGTTTCTGCGTGCTGCGCCCGCCCAAAGAGTGCTCGGGTGAAAACTACAACGCAGGCATGTCGGGTGCCACTGTCTGCACCAGCACAGCAAGTTTTGAGCAAATATCTCCTTCCGTTCGGCCGCAATGGCAAGAAGCGTGTGCATCTTCTCTGTTCGTCGCGGTCAATGGGAAAAGGCGCTTATCTGCAATCTAGGTGTTTCTGCGTGCTGCACCCGCCCAAAGAGTGCCCGGGTGAAAACGACAACGCAGGCATGTCGGGTGCCACTGTCTGCACCAGCACAGCAAGTTTTGAGCAAATATCTCCTTCCGTTCGGCCGCAATGGCAAGAAGCTTGTGCATCCTCTCTGTTCGTCGCGGTCAATGGGAAAAGGCGCTTATCTGCAATCTAGGTGTTTCTGCGTGCTGCGCCCGCCCAAAGAGTGCCCGGGTGAAAACGACAACGCAGGCATGTCGGGTGCCACTGTCTGCACCAGCACAGCAAGTTTTGAGCAAATATCTCCTTCCGTTCGTCCGCAATGGCAAGAAGCTTGTGCATCCTCTCTGTTCGTCGCGGTCAATGGGAAAAGGCGCTTATCTGCAATCTAGGTGTTTCTGCGTGCTGCGCCCGCCCAAAGAGTGCCCGGGTGAAAACGACAACGCAGGCATGTCGGGTGCCACTGTCTGCACCAGCACAGCAAGTTTTGAGCAAATATCTCCTTCCGTTCGGCCGCAATGGCAAGAAGCTTGTGCATCTTCTCTGTTCGTCGCGGTCAATGGGAAAAGGCGCTTATCTGCAATCTAGGTGTTTCTGCGTGCTGCGCCCGCCCAAAGAGTGCCCGGGTGAAAACGACAACGCAGGCATGTCGGGTGCCACTGTCTGCACCAGCACAGCAAGTTTTGAGCAAATATCTCCTTCCGTTCGGCCGCAATGGCAAGAAGCTTGTGCATCTCTGTTCGTCGCGGTCAATGGGAAAAGGCGCTTATCTGCAATCTAGGTGTTTCTGCGTGCTGCACCCGCCCAAACAGTGCCCGGGTAAAAACGACAACGCAGGCATGTCGGGTGCCACTGTCTGCACCAGCACAGCAAGTTTTGAGCAAATATCTCCTTCCGTTCGGCCGCAATGGCAAGAAGCTTGTGCATCTTCTCTGTTCGTCGCGGTCAATGGGAAAAGGCGCTTTTCAGCAATTTAGGTGTTTCTGCGTGCTGCGCCCGCCCAAAGAGTGCCCGGGTTAAATCGACAACTTAGGCATGTCGGGTGCCACTGTCTGCACCAGCACAGCAAGTTTTGAGCAAATATCTCCTTCCGTTCGGCCTCAATGGTAAGAAGCTTGTGCATCTTCTCTGTTCGTCGCGGTCAATGGGAAAAGGCGCTTATCTGCAATCTAGGTGTTTCTGCGTGCTTCGCCCGCCCAAAGAGTGCCCAGGTGAAAACGACAACGCAGGCATGTCGGGTGCCACTGTCTGCACCAGCACAGCAAGTTTTGAGCAAATATCTCCTTCCGTTCGGCCGCAATGGCAAGAAGCTTGTGCATCCTCTCTGTTCGTCGCGGTCAATGGGAAAAGGCGCTTATCTGCAATCTAGGTGTTTCTGCGTGCTGCGCCCGCCCAAAGAGTGCCCGGGTGAAAACGACAACGCAGGCATGTCGGGTGCCACTGTCTGCACCAGCACAGCAAGTTTTGAGCAAATATCTCCTTCCGTTCGGCCGCAATGGCAAGAAGCTTGTGCATCTTCTCTGTTCGTCGCGGTCAATGGGAAAAGGCGCTTATCTGCAATCTAGGTGTTTCTGCGTGCTGCACCCGCCCAAAGAGTGCCCGGGTGAAAACGACAACGCAGGCATGTCGGGTGCCACTGTCTGCACCAGCACAGCAAGTTTTGAGCAAATATCTCCTTCCGTTCGGCCGCAATGGCAAGAAGCTTGTGCATCTTCTCTGTTCGTCGCCGTCAATGGGAAAAGGCGCTTATCTGCAATCTAGGTGTTTCTGCGTGCTGCGCCCGCCCAAAGAGTGCCCGGGTGAAAACGACAACGCAGGCATGTCGGGTGCCACTGTCTGCACCAGCAAAGCAAGTTTTGAGCAAATATCTCCTTCCGTTCGGCCGCAATGGCAAGAAGCTTGTGCATCTTCTCTGTTCGTCGCGGTCAATGGGAAAAGGCGCTTTTCAGCAATTTAGGTGTTTCTGCGTGCTGCGCCCGCCCAAAGAGTGCCCGGGTTAAATCGACAACGTAGGCATGTCGGGTGCCACTGTCTGCACCAGCACAGCAAGTTTTGAGCAAATATCTCCTTCCGTTCGGCCTCAATGGCAAGAAGCTTGTGCATCTTCTATGTTCGTCGCGGTCAATGGGAAAAGGCGCTTATCTGCAATTTAGGTGTTTCTGCGTGCTGTGCCCGCCCAAAGAGTGCCCGGGTTAAATCGACAACGTAGGCATGTCGGGTGCCACTGTCTGCACCAGCACAGCAAGTTTTGAGCAAATATCTCCTTCCGTTCGGCCTCAATGGTAAGAAGCTTGTGCATCTTCTCTGTTCGTCGCGGTCAATGGGAAAAGGCGCTTATCTGCAATCTAGGTGTTTCTGCGTGCTGCGCCCGCCCAAAGAGTGCCCGGGTGAAAACGACAACGCAGGCATGTCGGGTGCCCCTGTCTGCACCAGCACAGCAAGTTTTGAGCAAATATCTCCTTCCATTAGGCCGCAATGGCAAGAAGCTTGTGCATCCTCTCTGTTCGTCGCGGTCAATGGGAAAAGGCGCTTATCTGCAATCTAGGTGTTTCTGCGTGCTGCGCCCGCCCAAAGAGTGCCCGGGTGAAAACGACAACGCAGGCATGTCGGGTGCCACTGTCTGCACCAGCACAGCAAGTTTTTAGCAAATATCTCCTTCCGTTCGGCCGCAATGGCAAGAAGCTTGTGCATCTTCTCTGTTCGTCGCTGTCAATGGGAAAAGGCGCTTATCTGCAATCTAGGTGTTTCTGCGTGCTGCGCCCGCCCAAAGAGTGCCCGGGTGAAAACGACAACGCAGGCATGTCGGGTGCCACTGTCTGCACCATTACAGCAAGTTTTGAGCAAATATCTCCTTCCGTTCTGCCGCAATGGCAAGAAGCTTGTGCATCCTCTCTGTTCGTCGCGGTCAATGGGAAAAGGCGCTTATCTGCAATCTAGGTGTTTCTGCGTGCTGCGCCCGCCCAAAGAGTGCCCGGGTGAAAACGACAACGCAGGCATGTCGGGTGCCACTGTCTGCACCAGCACAGCAAGTTTTGAGCAAATATCTCCTTCCGTTCGGCCGCAATGGCAAGAAGCTTGTGCATCTTCTCTGTTCGTCGCGGTCAATGGGAAAAGGCGCTTATCTGCAATCTAGGTGTTTCTGCGTGCTGCGCCCGCCCAAAGAGTGCCCGGGTGAAAACGACAACGCAGGCATGTCGGGTGCCACTGTCTGCACCAGCACAGCAAGTTTTGAGCAAATATCTCCTTCCGTTCGGCCGCAATGGCAAGAAGCTTGTGCATCTTCTCTGTTCGTCGCGGTCAATGGGAAAAGGCGCTTATCTGCAATCTAGGTGTTTCTGCGTGCTTCGCCCGCCCAAAGAGTGCCCAGGTGAAAACGACAACGCAGGCATGTCGGGTGCCACTGTCTGCACCAGCACAGCAAGTTTTGAGCAAATATCTCCTTCCGTTCGGCCGCAATGGCAAGAAGCTTGTGCATCCTCTCTGTTCGTCGCGGTCAATGGGAAAAGGCGCTTATCTGCAATCTAGGTGTTTCTGCGTGCTGCGCCCGCCCAAAGAGTGCCCGGGTGAAAACGACAACGCAGGCATGTCGGGTGCCACTGTCTGCACCAGCACAGCAAGTTTTGAGCAAATATCTCCTTCCGTTCGGCCGCAATGGCAAGAAGCTTGTGCATCTTCTCTGTTCGTCGCGGTCAATGGGAAAAGGCGCTTATCTGCAATCTAGGTGTTTCTGCGTGCTGCACCCGCCCAAAGAGTGCCCGGGTGAAAACGACAACGCAGGCATGTCGGGTGCCACTGTCTGCACCAGCACAGCAAGTTTTGAGCAAATATCTCCTTCCGTTCGGCCGCAATGGCAAGAAGCTTGTGCATCTTCTCTGTTCGTCGCCGTCAATGGGAAAAGGCGCTTATCTGCAATCTAGGTGTTTCTGCGTGCTGCGCCCGCCCAAAGAGTTCCCGGGTGAAAACGACAACGCAGGCATGTCGGGTGCCACTGTCTGCACCAGCAAAGCAAGTTTTGAGCAAATATCTCCTTCCGTTCGGCCGCAATGGCAAGAAGCTTGTGCATCTTCTCTGTTCGTCGCGGTCAATGGGAAAAGGCGCTTATCTGCAATCTAGGTGTTTCTGCGTGCTTCGCCCGCCCAAAGAGTGCCCAGGTGAAAACGACAACGCAGGCATGTCGGGTGCCACTGTCTGCACCAGCACAGCAAGTTTTGAGCAAATATCTCCTTCCGTTCGGCCGCAATGGCAAGAAGCTTGTGCATCTTCTCTGTTCGTCGCGGTCAATGGGAAAAGGCGCTTATCTGCAATCTAGGTGTTTCTGCGTGCTTCGCCCGCCCAAAGAGTGCCAAGGTGAAAACGACAACGCAGGCATGTCGGGTGCCACTGTCTGCACCAGCACAGCAAGTTTTGAGCAAATATCTCCTTCCATTCGGCCGCAATGGCAAGAAGCTTGTGCATCCTCTCTGTTCGTCGCGGTCAATGGGAAAAGGCGCTTATCTGCAATCTAGGTGTTTCTGCGTGCTGCGCCCGCCCAAAGAGTGCCCGGGTGAAAACGACAACGCAGGCATGTCCGGTGCCACTGTCTGCACCAGCACAGCAAGTTTTGAGCAAATATCTCCTTCCGTTCGGCCGCAATGGCAAGAAGCTTGTGCATCTTCTCTGTTCGTCGCGGTCAATGGGAAAAGGCGCTTATCTGCAATCTAGGTGTTTCTGCGTGCTGCGCCCGCCCAAAGAGTGCCCGGGTGAAAACGACAACGCAGGCATGTCGGGTGCCACTGTCTGCACCAGCACAGCAAGTTTTGAGCAAATATCTCTTTCCGTTCGGCCGCAATGGCAAGAAGCTTGTGCATCTTCTCTGTTCGTCGCGGTCAATGGGAAAGGGCGCTTATCTGCAATCTAGGTGTTTCTGCGTGCTGCACCCGCCCAAAGAGTGCCCGGGTGAAAACGACAACGCAGGCATGTCGGGTGCCACTGTCTGCACCAGCACAGCAAGTTTTGAGCAAATATCTCCTTCCGTTCGGCCGCAATGGCAAGAAGCTTGTGCATCTTCTCTGTTCGTCGCGGTCAATGGGAAAAGGCGCTTATCTGCAATCTAGGTGTTTCTGCGTGCTGCGCCCGCCCAAAAAGTGCCCGGGTGAAAACGACAAATCAGGCATGTCGGGTGCCACTGTCTGCACCAGCACAGCAAGTTTTGAGCAAATATCTCCTTCCGTTCGGCCGCAATGGCAAGAAGCTTGTGCATCTTCTCTGTTCATCGCGGTCAATGGGAAAAGGCGCTTATCTGCAATCTAGGTGTTTCTGCGTGCTGCGCCCGCCCAAAGAGTGCCCGGGTGAAAACGACAACGCAGGCATGTCGGGTGCCACTGTCTGCACCAGCACAGCTAGTTTTGAGCAAATATCTCCTTCCGTTCGGCCGCAATGGCAAGAAGCTTGTGCATCCTCTCTGTTCGTCGCGGTCAATGGGAAAAGGCGCTTATCTGCAATCTAGGTGTTTCTGCGTGCTGCACCCGCCCAAAGAGTGCCCGGGTGAAAACGACAACTTAGGCATGTCGGGTGCCACTGTCTGCACCAGCACAGCAAGTTTTGAGCAAATATCTCCTTCCGTTCGGCCGCAATGGCAAGAAGCTTGTGCATCTTCTCTGTTCGTCGCGGTCAATGGGAAAAGGCGCTTATCTGCAATCTAGGTGTTTCTGCGTGCTGCGCCCGCCCAAAGAGTGCCCGGGTGAAAACGACAACGCAGGCATGTCGGGTGCCACTGTCTGCACCAGCACAGCAAGTTTTGAGCAAATATCTCCTTCCGTTCGGCCGCAATGGCAAGAAGCTTGTGCATCCTCTCTGTTCGTCGCGGTCAATGGGAAAAGGCGCTTATCTGCAATCTAGGTGTTTCTGCGTGCTGCGCCCGCCCAAAGAGTGCCCGGGTGAAAACGACAACGCAGGCATGTCGGGTGCCACTGTCTGCACCAGCACAGCAAGTTTTGAGCAAATATCTCCTTCCGTTCGGCCGCAATGGTAAGAAGCTTGTGCATCCTCTCTGTTCGTCGCGGTCAATGGGAAAAGGCGCTTATCTGCAATCTAGGTGTTTCTGCGTGCTGCGCCTGCCCAAAGAGTGACCGGGTGAAAACGACAACGCAGGCATGTCGGGTGCCACTGTCTGCACCAGCACAGCAAGTTTTGAGCAAATATCTCCTTCCGTTCGGCCGCAATGGCAAGAAGCTTGTGCATCTTCTCTGTTCGTCGCGGTCAATGGGAAAAGGCGCTTATCTGCAATCTAGGTGTTTCTGCATGCTGCGCCCGCCCAAAGAGTGCCCGGGTGAAAACGACAACGCAGGCATGTCGGGTGCCACTGTCTGCACCAGCACAGCAAGTTTTGAGCAAATATCTCCTTCCGTTCGGCCGCAATGGCAAGAAGCTTGTGCATCTTCTCTGTTCGTCGCGGTCAATGGGAAAGGGCGCTTATCTGCAATCTAGGTGTTTCTGCGTGCTGCACCCGCCCAAAGAGTGCCCGGGTGAAAACGACAACGCAGGCATGTCGGGTGCCACTGTCTGCACCAGCACAGCAAGTTTTGAGCAAATATCTCCTTCCGTTCGGCCGCAATGGCAAGAAGCTTGTGCATCTTCTCTGTTCGTCGCGGTCAATGGGAAAAGGCGCTTATCTGCAATCTAGGTGTTTCTGCGTGCTGCGCCCGCCCAAAAAGTGCCCGGGTGAAAACGACAAATCAGGCATGTCGGGTGCCACTGTCTGCACCAGCACAGCAAGTTTTGAGCAAATATCTCCTTCCGTTCGGCCGCAATGGCAAGAAGCTTGTGCATCTTCTCTGTTCGTCGCGGTCAATGGGAAAAGGCGCTTATCTGCAATCTAGGTGTTTCTGCGTGCTGCGCCCGCCCAAAGAGTGCCCGGGTGAAAACGACAACGCAGGCATGTCGGGTGCCACTGTCTGCACCAGCACAGCAAGTTTTGAGCAAATATCTCCTTCCGTTCGGCCGCAATGGCAAGAAGCTTGTGCATCTTCTCTGTTCGTCGCGGTCAATGGGAAAGGGCGCTTATCTGCAATCTAGGTGTTTCTGCGTGCTGCACCCGCCCAAAGAGTGCCCGGGTGAAAACGACAACGCAGGCATGTCGGGTGCCACTGTCTGCACCAGCACAGCAAGTTTTGAGCAAATATCTCCTTCCGTTCGGCCGCAATGGCAAGAAGCTTGTGCATCTTCTCTGTTCGTCGCGGTCAATAGGAAAAGGCGCTTATCTGCAATCTAGGTGTTTCTGCGTGCTGCGCCCGCCCAAAAAGTGCCCGGGTGAAAACGACAAATCAGGCATGTCGGGTGCCACTGTCTGCACCAGCACAGCAAGTTTTGAGCAAATATCTCCTTCCGTTCGGCCGCAATGGCAAGAAGCTTGTGCATCTTCTCTGTTCGTCGCGGTCAATGGGAAAAGGCGCTTATCTGCAATCTAGGTGTTTCTGCGTGCTGCGCCCGCCCAAAGAGTGCCCGGGTGAAAACGACAACGCAGGCATGTCGGGTGCCACTGTCTGCACCAGCACAGCTAGTTTTGAGCTAATATCTCCTTCCGTTCGGCCGCAATGGCAAGAAGCTTGTGCATCCTCTCTGTTCGTCGCGGTCAATGGGAAAAGGCGCTTATCTGCAATCTAGGTGTTTCTGCGTGCTGCACCCGCCCAAAGAGTGCCCGGGTGAAAACGACAACTTAGGCATGTCGGGTGCCACTGTCTGCACCAGCACAGCAAGTTTTGAGCAAATATCTCCTTCCGTTCGGCCGCAATGGCAAGAAGCTTGTGCATCTTCTCTGTTCGTCGCGGTCAATGGGAAAAGGCGCTTATCTGCAATCTAGGTGTTTCTGCGTGCTGCGCCCGCCCAAAGAGTGCCCGGGTGAAAACGACAACGCAGGCATGTCGGGTGCCACTGTCTGCACCAGCACAGCAAGTTTTGAGCAAATATCTCCTTCCGTTCGGCCGCAATGGCAAGAAGCTTGTGCATCCTCTCTGTTCGTCGCGGTCAATGGGAAAAGGCGCTTATCTGCAATCTAGGTGTTTCTGCGTGCTGCGCCCGCCCAAAGGGTGCCCGGGTGAAAACGACAACGCAGGCATGTCGGGTGCCACTGTCTGCACCAGCACAGCAAGTTTTGAGCAAATATCTCCTTCCGTTCGGCCTCAATGGTAAGAAGCTTGTGCATCTTCTCTGTTCGTCGCGGTCAATGGGAAAAGGCGCTTATCTGCAATCTAGGTGTTTCTGCGTGCTGCGCCCGCCCAAAGAGTGCCCGGGTGAAAACGACAACGCAGGCATGTCGGGTGCCCCTGTCTGCACCAGCACAGCAAGTTTTGAGCAAATATCTCCTTCCATTAGGCCGCAATGGCAAGAAGCTTGTGCATCCTCTCTGTTCGTCGCGGTCAATGGGAAAAGGCGCTTATCTGCAATCTAGGTGTTTCTGCGTGCTGCGCCCGCCCAAAGAGTGCCCGGGTGAAAACGACAACGCAGGCATGTCGGGTGCCACTGTCTGCACCAGCACAGCAAGTTTTTAGCAAATATCTCCTTCCGTTCGGCCGCAATGGCAAGAAGCTTGTGCATCTTCTCTGTTCGTCGCTGTCAATGGGAAAAGGCGCTTATCTGCAATCTAGGTGTTTCTGCGTGCTGCGCCCGCCCAAAGAGTGCCCGGGTGAAAACGACAACGCAGGCATGTCGGGTGCCACTGTCTGCACCATTACAGCAAGTTTTGAGCAAATATCTCCTTCCGTTCTGCCGCAATGGCAAGAAGCTTGTGCATCCTCTCTGTTCGTCGCGGTCAATGGGAAAAGGCGCTTATCTGCAATCTAGGTGTTTCTGCGTGCTGCGCCCGCCCAAAGAGTGCCCGGGTGAAAACGACAACGCAGGCATGTCGGGTGCCACTGTCTGCACCAGCACAGCAAGTTTTGAGCAAATATCTCCTTCCGTTCGGCCGCAATGGCAAGAAGCTTGTGCATCTTCTCTGTTCGTCGCGGTCAATGGGAAAAGGCGCTTATCTGCAATCTAGGTGTTTCTGCGTGCTGCGCCCGCCCAAAGAGTGCCCGGGTGAAAACGACAACGCAGGCATGTCGGGTGCCACTGTCTGCACCAGCACAGCAAGTTTTGAGCAAATATCTCCTTCCGTTCGGCCGCAATGGCAAGAAGCTTGTGCATCTTCTCTGTTCGTCGCGGTCAATGGGAAAAGGCGCTTATCTGCAATCTAGGTGTTTCTGCGTGCTTCGCCCGCCCAAAGAGTGCCCAGGTGAAAACGACAACGCAGGCATGTCGGGTGCCACTGTCTGCACCAGCACAGCAAGTTTTGAGCAAATATCTCCTTCCGTTCGGCCGCAATGGCAAGAAGCTTGTGCATCCTCTCTGTTCGTCGCGGTCAATGGGAAAAGGCGCTTATCTGCAATCTAGGTGTTTCTGCGTGCTGCGCCCGCCCAAAGAGTGCCCGGGTGAAAACGACAACGCAGGCATGTCGGGTGCCACTGTCTGCACCAGCACAGCAAGTTTTGAGCAAATATCTCCTTCCGTTCGGCCGCAATGGCAAGAAGCTTGTGCATCTTCTCTGTTCGTCGCGGTCAATGGGAAAAGGCGCTTATCTGCAATCTAGGTGTTTCTGCGTGCTGCACCCGCCCAAAGAGTGCCCGGGTGAAAACGACAACGCAGGCATGTCGGGTGCCACTGTCTGCACCAGCACAGCAAGTTTTGAGCAAATATCTCCTTCCGTTCGGCCGCAATGGCAAGAAGCTTGTGCATCTTCTCTGTTCGTCGCCGTCAATGGGAAAAGGCGCTTATCTGCAATCTAGGTGTTTCTGCGTGCTGCGCCCGCCCAAAGAGTTCCCGGGTGAAAACGACAACGCAGGCATGTCGGGTGCCACTGTCTGCACCAGCAAAGCAAGTTTTGAGCAAATATCTCCTTCCGTTCGGCCGCAATGGCAAGAAGCTTGTGCATCTTCTCTGTTCGTCGCGGTCAATGGGAAAAGGCGCTTATCTGCAATCTAGGTGTTTCTGCGTGCTGCGCCCGCCCAAAAAGTGCCCGGGTGAAAACGACAAATCAGGCATGTCGGGTGCCACTGTCTGCACCAGCACAGCAAGTTTTGAGCAAATATCTCCTTCCGTTCGGCCGCAATGGCAAGAAGCTTGTGCATCTTCTCTGTTCGTCGCGGTCAATGGGAAAAGGCGCTTATCTGCAATCTAGGTGTTTCTGCGTGCTGCGCCCGCCCAAAGAGTGCCCGGGTGAAAACGACAACGCAGGCATGTCGGGTGCCACTGTCTGCACCAGCACAGCAAGTTTTGAGCAAATATCTCCTTCCGTTCGGCCGCAATGGCAAGAAGCTTGTGCATCTTCTCTGTTCGTCGCGGTCAATGGGAAAGGGCGCTTATCTGCAATCTAGGTGTTTCTGCGTGCTGCACCCGCCCAAAGAGTGCCCGGGTGAAAACGACAACGCAGGCATGTCGGGTGCCACTGTCTGCACCAGCACAGCAAGTTTTGAGCAAATATCTCCTTCCGTTCGGCCGCAATGGCAAGAAGCTTGTGCATCTTCTCTGTTCGTCGCGGTCAATAGGAAAAGGCGCTTATCTGCAATCTAGGTGTTTCTGCGTGCTGCGCCCGCCCAAAAAGTGCCCGGGTGAAAACGACAAATCAGGCATGTCGGGTGCCACTGTCTGCACCAGCACAGCAAGTTTTGAGCAAATATCTCCTTCCGTTCGGCCGCAATGGCAAGAAGCTTGTGCATCTTCTCTGTTCGTCGCGGTCAATGGGAAAAGGCGCTTATCTGCAATCTAGGTGTTTCTGCGTGCTGCGCCCGCCCAAAGAGTGCCCGGGTGAAAACGACAACGCAGGCATGTCGGGTGCCACTGTCTGCACCAGCACAGCTAGTTTTGAGCTAATATCTCCTTCCGTTCGGCCGCAATGGCAAGAAGCTTGTGCATCCTCTCTGTTCGTCGCGGTCAATGGGAAAAGGCGCTTATCTGCAATCTAGGTGTTTCTGCGTGCTGCACCCGCCCAAAGAGTGCCCGGGTGAAAACGACAACTTAGGCATGTCGGGTGCCACTGTCTGCACCAGCACAGCAAGTTTTGAGCAAATATCTCCTTCCGTTCGGCCGCAATGGCAAGAAGCTTGTGCATCTTCTCTGTTCGTCGCGGTCAATGGGAAAAGGCGCTTATCTGCAATCTAGGTGTTTCTGCGTGCTGCGCCCGCCCAAAGAGTGCCCGGGTGAAAACGACAACGCAGGCATGTCGGGTGCCACTGTCTGCACCAGCACAGCAAGTTTTGAGCAAATATCTCCTTCCGTTCGGCCGCAATGGCAAGAAGCTTGTGCATCCTCTCTGTTCGTCGCGGTCAATGGGAAAAGGCGCTTATCTGCAATCTAGGTGTTTCTGCGTGCTGCGCCCGCCCAAAGGGTGCCCGGGTGAAAACGACAACGCAGGCATGTCGGGTGCCACTGTCTGCACCAGCACAGCAAGTTTTGAGCAAATATCTCCTTCCGTTCGGCCTCAATGGTAAGAAGCTTGTGCATCTTCTCTGTTCGTCGCGGTCAATGGGAAAAGGCGCTTATCTGCAATCTAGGTGTTTCTGCGTGCTGCGCCCGCCCAAAGAGTGCCCGGGTGAAAACGACAACGCAGGCATGTCGGGTGCCCCTGTCTGCACCAGCACAGCAAGTTTTGAGCAAATATCTCCTTCCATTAGGCCGCAATGGCAAGAAGCTTGTGCATCCTCTCTGTTCGTCGCGGTCAATGGGAAAAGGCGCTTATCTGCAATCTAGGTGTTTCTGCGTGCTGCGCCCGCCCAAAGAGTGCCCGGGTGAAAACGACAACGCAGGCATGTCGGGTGCCACTGTCTGCACCAGCACAGCAAGTTTTTAGCAAATATCTCCTTCCGTTCGGCCGCAATGGCAAGAAGCTTGTGCATCTTCTCTGTTCGTCGCTGTCAATGGGAAAAGGCGCTTATCTGCAATCTAGGTGTTTCTGCGTGCTGCGCCCGCCCAAAGAGTGCCCGGGTGAAAACGACAACGCAGGCATGTCGGGTGCCACTGTCTGCACCATTACAGCAAGTTTTGAGCAAATATCTCCTTCCGTTCTGCCGCAATGGCAAGAAGCTTGTGCATCCTCTCTGTTCGTCGCGGTCAATGGGAAAAGGCGCTTATCTGCAATCTAGGTGTTTCTGCGTGCTGCGCCCGCCCAAAGAGTGCCCGGGTGAAAACGACAACGCAGGCATGTCGGGTGCCACTGTCTGCACCAGCACAGCAAGTTTTGAGCAAATATCTCCTTCCGTTCGGCCGCAATGGCAAGAAGCTTGTGCATCTTCTCTGTTCGTCGCGGTCAATGGGAAAAGGCGCTTATCTGCAATCTAGGTGTTTCTGCGTGCTGCGCCCGCCCAAAGAGTGCCCGGGTGAAAACGACAACGCAGGCATGTCGGGTGCCACTGTCTGCACCAGCACAGCAAGTTTTGAGCAAATATCTCCTTCCGTTCGGCCGCAATGGCAAGAAGCTTGTGCATCTTCTCTGTTCGTCGCGGTCAATGGGAAAAGGCGCTTATCTGCAATCTAGGTGTTTCTGCGTGCTTCGCCCGCCCAAAGAGTGCCCAGGTGAAAACGACAACGCAGGCATGTCGGGTGCCACTGTCTGCACCAGCACAGCAAGTTTTGAGCAAATATCTCCTTCCGTTCGGCCGCAATGGCAAGAAGCTTGTGCATCCTCTCTGTTCGTCGCGGTCAATGGGAAAAGGCGCTTATCTGCAATCTAGGTGTTTCTGCGTGCTGCGCCCGCCCAAAGAGTGCCCGGGTGAAAACGACAACGCAGGCATGTCGGGTGCCACTGTCTGCACCAGCACAGCAAGTTTTGAGCAAATATCTCCTTCCGTTCGGCCGCAATGGCAAGAAGCTTGTGCATCTTCTCTGTTCGTCGCGGTCAATGGGAAAAGGCGCTTATCTGCAATCTAGGTGTTTCTGCGTGCTGCACCCGCCCAAAGAGTGCCCGGGTGAAAACGACAACGCAGGCATGTCGGGTGCCACTGTCTGCACCAGCACAGCAAGTTTTGAGCAAATATCTCCTTCCGTTCGGCCGCAATGGCAAGAAGCTTGTGCATCTTCTCTGTTCGTCGCCGTCAATGGGAAAAGGCGCTTATCTGCAATCTAGGTGTTTCTGCGTGCTGCGCCCGCCCAAAGAGTTCCCGGGTGAAAACGACAACGCAGGCATGTCGGGTGCCACTGTCTGCACCAGCAAAGCAAGTTTTGAGCAAATATCTCCTTCCGTTCGGCCGCAATGGCAAGAAGCTTGTGCATCTTCTCTGTTCGTCGCGGTCAATGGGAAAAGGCGCTTATCTGCAATCTAGGTGTTTCTGCGTGCTTCGCCCGCCCAAAGAGTGCCCAGGTGAAAACGACAACGCAGGCATGTCGGGTGCCACTGTCTGCACCAGCACAGCAAGTTTTGAGCAAATATCTCCTTCCGTTCGGCCGCAATGGCAAGAAGCTTGTGCATCTTCTCTGTTCGTCGCGGTCAATGGGAAAAGGCGCTTATCTGCAATCTAGGTGTTTCTGCGTGCTTCGCCCGCCCAAAGAGTGCCAAGGTGAAAACGACAACGCAGGCATGTCGGGTGCCACTGTCTGCACCAGCACAGCAAGTTTTGAGCAAATATCTCCTTCCATTCGGCCGCAATGGCAAGAAGCTTGTGCATCCTCTCTGTTCGTCGCGGTCAATGGGAAAAGGCGCTTATCTGCAATCTAGGTGTTTCTGCGTGCTGCGCCCGCCCAAAGAGTGCCCGGGTGAAAACGACAACGCAGGCATGTCCGGTGCCACTGTCTGCACCAGCACAGCAAGTTTTGAGCAAATATCTCCTTCCGTTCGGCCGCAATGGCAAGAAGCTTGTGCATCTTCTCTGTTCGTCGCGGTCAATGGGAAAAGGCGCTTATCTGCAATCTAGGTGTTTCTGCGTGCTGCGCCCGCCCAAAGAGTGCCCGGGTGAAAACGACAACGCAGGCATGTCGGGTGCCACTGTCTGCACCAGCACAGCAAGTTTTGAGCAAATATCTCCTTCCGTTCGGCCGCAATGGCAAGAAGCTTGTGCATCTTCTCTGTTCGTCGCGGTCAATGGGAAAGGGCGCTTATCTGCAATATAGGTGTTTCTGCGTGCTGCACCCGCCCAAAGAGTGCCCGGGTGAAAACGACAACGCAGGCATGTCGGGTGCCACTGTCTGCACCAGCACAGCAAGTTTTGAGCAAATATCTCCTTCCGTTCGGCCGCAATGGCAAGAAGCTTGTGCATCTTCTCTGTTCGTCGCGGTCAATGGGAAAAGGCGCTTATCTGCAATCTAGGTGTTTCTGCGTGCTGCGCCCGCCCAAAAAGTGCCCGGGTGAAAACGACAAATCAGGCATGTCGGGTGCCACTGTCTGCACCAGCACAGCAAGTTTTGAGCAAATATCTCCTTCCGTTCGGCCGCAATGGCAAGAAGCTTGTGCATCTTCTCTGTTCATCGCGGTCAATGGGAAAAGGCGCTTATCTGCAATCTAGGTGTTTCTGCGTGCTGCGCCCGCCCAAAGAGTGCCCGGGTGAAAACGACAACGCAGGCATGTCGGGTGCCACTGTCTGCACCAGCACAGCTAGTTTTGAGCAAATATCTCCTTCCGTTCGGCCGCAATGGCAAGAAGCTTGTGCATCCTCTCTGTTCGTCGCGGTCAATGGGAAAAGGCGCTTATCTGCAATCTAGGTGTTTCTGCGTGCTGCACCCGCCCAAAGAGTGCCCGGGTGAAAACGACAACTTAGGCATGTCGGGTGCCACTGTCTGCACCAGCACAGCAAGTTTTGAGCAAATATCTCCTTCCGTTCGGCCGCAATGGCAAGAAGCTTGTGCATCTTCTCTGTTCGTCGCGGTCAATGGGAAAAGGCGCTTATCTGCAATCTAGGTGTTTCTGCGTGCTGCGCCCGCCCAAAGAGTGCCCGGGTGAAAACGACAACGCAGGCATGTCGGGTGCCACTGTCTGCACCAGCACAGCAAGTTTTGAGCAAATATCTCCTTCCGTTCGGCCGCAATGGCAAGAAGCTTGTGCATCCTCTCTGTTCGTCGCGGTCAATGGGAAAAGGCGCTTATCTGCAATCTAGGTGTTTCTGCGTGCTGCGCCCGCCCAAAGAGTGCCCGGGTGAAAACGACAACGCAGGCATGTCGGGTGCCACTGTCTGCACCAGCACAGCAAGTTTTGAGCAAATATCTCCTTCCGTTCGGCCGCAATGGTAAGAAGCTTGTGCATCCTCTCTGTTCGTCGCGGTCAATGGGAAAAGGCGCTTATCTGCAATCTAGGTGTTTCTGCGTGCTGCGCCTGCCCAAAGAGTGACCGGGTGAAAACGACAACGCAGGCATGTCGGGTGCCACTGTCTGCACCAGCACAGCAAGTTTTGAGCAAATATCTCCTTCCGTTCGGCCGCAATGGCAAGAAGCTTGTGCATCTTCTCTGTTCGTCGCGGTCAATGGGAAAAGGCGCTTATCTGCAATCTAGGTGTTTCTGCATGCTGCGCCCGCCCAAAGAGTGCCCGGGTGAAAACGACAACGCAGGCATGTCGGGTGCCACTGTCTGCACCAGCACAGCAAGTTTTGAGCAAATATCTCCTTCCGTTCGGCCGCAATGGCAAGAAGCTTGTGCATCTTCTCTGTTCGTCGCGGTCAATGGGAAAGGGCGCTTATCTGCAATCTAGGTGTTTCTGCGTGCTGCACCCGCCCAAAGAGTGCCCGGGTGAAAACGACAACGCAGGCATGTCGGGTGCCACTGTCTGCACCAGCACAGCAAGTTTTGAGCAAAAATCTCCTTCCGTTCGGCCGCAATGGCAAGAAGCTTGTGCATCTTCTCTGTTCGTCGCGGTCAATGGGAAAAGGCGCTTATCTGCAATCTAGGTGTTTCTGCGTGCTGCGCCCGCCCAAAAAGTGCCCGGGTGAAAACGACAAATCAGGCATGTCGGGTGCCACTGTCTGCACCAGCACAGCAAGTTTTGAGCAAATATCTCCTTCCGTTCGGCCGCAATGGCAAGAAGCTTGTGCATCTTCTCTGTTCGTCGCGGTCAATGGGAAAAGGCGCTTATCTGCAATCTAGGTGTTTCTGCGTGCTGCGCCCGCCCAAAGAGTGCCCGGGTGAAAACGACAACGCAGGCATGTCGGGTGCCACTGTCTGCACCAGCACAGCAAGTTTTGAGCAAATATCTCCTTCCGTTCGGCCGCAATGGCAAGAAGCTTGTGCATCTTCTCTGTTCGTCGCGGTCAATGGGAAAGGGCGCTTATCTGCAATCTAGGTGTTTCTGCGTGCTGCACCCGCCCAAAGAGTGCCCGGGTGAAAACGACAACGCAGGCATGTCGGGTGCCACTGTCTGCACCAGCACAGCAAGTTTTGAGCAAATATCTCCTTCCGTTCGGCCGCAATGGCAAGAAGCTTGTGCATCTTCTCTGTTCGTCGCGGTCAATAGGAAAAGGCGCTTATCTGCAATCTAGGTGTTTCTGCGTGCTGCGCCCGCCCAAAAAGTGCCCGGGTGAAAACGACAAATCAGGCATGTCGGGTGCCACTGTCTGCACCAGCACAGCAAGTTTTGAGCAAATATCTCCTTCCGTTCGGCCGCAATGGCAAGAAGCTTGTGCATCTTCTCTGTTCGTCGCGGTCAATGGGAAAAGGCGCTTATCTGCAATCTAGGTGTTTCTGCGTGCTGCGCCCGCCCAAAGAGTGCCCGGGTGAAAACGACAACGCAGGCATGTCGGGTGCCACTGTCTGCACCAGCACAGCTAGTTTTGAGCTAATATCTCCTTCCGTTCGGCCGCAATGGCAAGAAGCTTGTGCATCCTCTCTGTTCGTCGCGGTCAATGGGAAAAGGCGCTTATCTGCAATCTAGGTGTTTCTGCGTGCTGCACCCGCCCAAAGAGTGCCCGGGTGAAAACGACAACTTAGGCATGTCGGGTGCCACTGTCTGCACCAGCACAGCAAGTTTTGAGCAAATATCTCCTTCCGTTCGGCCGCAATGGCAAGAAGCTTGTGCATCTTCTCTGTTCGTCGCGGTCAATGGGAAAAGGCGCTTATCTGCAATCTAGGTGTTTCTGCGTGCTGCGCCCGCCCAAAGAGTGCCCGGGTGAAAACGACAACGCAGGCATGTCGGGTGCCACTGTCTGCACCAGCACAGCAAGTTTTGAGCAAATATCTCCTTCCGTTCGGCCGCAATGGCAAGAAGCTTGTGCATCCTCTCTGTTCGTCGCGGTCAATGGGAAAAGGCGCTTATCTGCAATCTAGGTGTTTCTGCGTGCTGCGCCCGCCCAAAGAGTGCCCGGGTGAAAACGACAACGCAGGCATGTCGGGTGCCACTGTCTGCACCAGCACAGCAAGTTTTGAGCAAATATCTCCTTCCGTTCGGCCGCAATGGTAAGAAGCTTGTGCATCCTCTCTGTTCGTCGCGGTCAATGGGAAAAGGCGCTTATCTGCAATCTAGGTGTTTCTGCGTGCTGCGCCTGCCCAAAGAGTGCCCGGGTGAAAACGACAACGCAGGCATGTCGGGTGCCACTGTCTGCACCAGCACAGCAAGTTATGAGCAAATATCTCCTTCCATTCGGCCGCAATGGCAAGAAGCTTGTGCATCCTCTCTGTTCGTCGCGGTCAATGGGAAAAGGCGCTTATCTGCAATCTAGGTGTTTCTGCGTGCTGTGCCCGCCCAAAAAGTGCCCGGGTGAAAACGACAACGCAGGCATGTCGGGTGCCACTGTCTGCACCAGCACAGCAAGTTTTGAGCAAATATCTCCTTCCGTTCGGCCGCAATGGCAAGAAGCTTGTGCATCCTCTCTGTTCGTCGCGGTCAATGGGAAAAGGCGCTTATCTGCAATCTAGGTGTTTCTGCGTGCTGCACCCGCCCAAAGAGTGCCCGGGTGAAAACGACAACGCAGGCATGTCGGGTGCCACTGTCTGCACCAGCACAGCAAGTTTTGAGCAAATATCTCCTTCCGTTCGGCCGCAATGGCAAGAAGCTTGTGCATCCTCTCTGTTCGTCGCGGTCAATGGGAAAAGGCGCTTATCTGCAATCTAGGTGTTTCTGCGTGCTGCACCCGCCCAAAGAGTGCCCGGGTGAAAACGACAACGCAGGCATGTCGGGTGCCACTGTCTGCACCAGCACAGCAAGTTTTGAGCAAATATCTCCTTCCGTTCGGCCGCAATGGCAAGAAGCTTGTGCATCTTCTCTGTTCGTCGCCGTCAATGGGAAAAGGCGCTTATCTGCAATCTAGGTGTTTCTGCGTGCTGCGCCCGCCCAAAGAGTGCCCGGGTGAAAACGACAACGCAGGCATGTCGGGTGCCACTGTCTGCACCAGCAAAGCAAGTTTTGAGCAAATATCTCCTTCCGTTCGGCCGCAATGGCAAGAAGCTTGTGCATCTTCTCTGTTCGTCGCGGTCAATGGGAAAAGGCGCTTTTCAGCAATTTAGGTGTTTCTGCGTGCTGCGCCCGCCCAAAGAGTGCCCGGGTTAAATCGACAACGTAGGCATGTCGGGTGCCACTGTCTGCACCAGCACAGCAAGTTTTGAGCAAATATCTCCTTCCGTTCGGCCTCAATGGCAAGAAGCTTGTGCATCTTCTATGTTCGTCGCGGTCAATGGGAAAAGGCGCTTATCTGCAATTTAGGTGTTTCTGCGTGCTGTGCCCGCCCAAAGAGTGCCCGGGTTAAATCGACAACGTAGGCATGTCGGGTGCCACTGTCTGCACCAGCACAGCAAGTTTTGAGCAAATATCTCCTTCCGTTCGGCCTCAATGGTAAGAAGCTTGTGCATCTTCTCTGTTCGTCGCGGTCAATGGGAAAAGGCGCTTATCTGCAATCTAGGTGTTTCTGCGTGCTGCGCCCGCCCAAAGAGTGCCCGGGTGAAAACGACAACGCAGGCATGTCGGGTGCCCCTGTCTGCACCAGCACAGCAAGTTTTGAGCAAATATCTCCTTCCATTAGGCCGCAATGGCAAGAAGCTTGTGCATCCTCTCTGTTCGTCGCGGTCAATGGGAAAAGGCGCTTATCTGCAATCTAGGTGTTTCTGCGTGCTGCGCCCGCCCAAAGAGTGCCCGGGTGAAAACGACAACGCAGGCATGTCGGGTGCCACTGTCTGCACCAGCACAGCAAGTTTTTAGCAAATATCTCCTTCCGTTCGGCCGCAATGGCAAGAAGCTTGTGCATCTTCTCTGTTCGTCGCTGTCAATGGGAAAAGGCGCTTATCTGCAATCTAGGTGTTTCTGCGTGCTGCGCCCGCCCAAAGAGTGCCCGGGTGAAAACGACAACGCAGGCATGTCGGGTGCCACTGTCTGCACCATTACAGCAAGTTTTGAGCAAATATCTCCTTCCGTTCTGCCGCAATGGCAAGAAGCTTGTGCATCCTCTCTGTTCGTCGCGGTCAATGGGAAAAGGCGCTTATCTGCAATCTAGGTGTTTCTGCGTGCTGCGCCCGCCCAAAGAGTGCCCGGGTGAAAACGACAACGCAGGCATGTCGGGTGCCACTGTCTGCACCAGCACAGCAAGTTTTGAGCAAATATCTCCTTCCGTTCGGCCGCAATGGCAAGAAGCTTGTGCATCCTCTCTGTTCGTCGCGGTCAATGGGAAAAGGCGCTTATCTGCAATCTAGGTGTTTCTGCGTGCTGCGCCCGCCCAAAGGGTGCCCGGGTGAAAACGACAACGCAGGCATGTCGGGTGCCACTGTCTGCACCAGCACAGCAAGTTTTGAGCAAATATCTCCTTCCGTTCGGCCTCAATGGTAAGAAGCTTGTGCATCTTCTCTGTTCGTCGCGGTCAATGGGAAAAGGCGCTTATCTGCAATCTAGGTGTTTCTGCGTGCTGCGCCCGCCCAAAGAGTGCCCGGGTGAAAACGACAACGCAGGCATGTCGGGTGCCCCTGTCTGCACCAGCACAGCAAGTTTTGAGCAAATATCTCCTTCCATTAGGCCGCAATGGCAAGAAGCTTGTGCATCCTCTCTGTTCGTCGCGGTCAATGGGAAAAGGCGCTTATCTGCAATCTAGGTGTTTCTGCGTGCTGCGCCCGCCCAAAGAGTGCCCGGGTGAAAACGACAACGCAGGCATGTCGGGTGCCACTGTCTGCACCAGCACAGCAAGTTTTTAGCAAATATCTCCTTCCGTTCGGCCGCAATGGCAAGAAGCTTGTGCATCTTCTCTGTTCGTCGCTGTCAATGGGAAAAGGCGCTTATCTGCAATCTAGGTGTTTCTGCGTGCTGCGCCCGCCCAAAGAGTGCCCGGGTGAAAACGACAACGCAGGCATGTCGGGTGCCACTGTCTGCACCATTACAGCAAGTTTTGAGCAAATATCTCCTTCCGTTCTGCCGCAATGGCAAGAAGCTTGTGCATCCTCTCTGTTCGTCGCGGTCAATGGGAAAAGGCGCTTATCTGCAATCTAGGTGTTTCTGCGTGCTGCGCCCGCCCAAAGAGTGCCCGGGTGAAAACGACAACGCAGGCATGTCGGGTGCCACTGTCTGCACCAGCACAGCAAGTTTTGAGCAAATATCTCCTTCCGTTCGGCCGCAATGGCAAGAAGCTTGTGCATCTTCTCTGTTCGTCGCGGTCAATGGGAAAAGGCGCTTATCTGCAATCTAGGTGTTTCTGCGTGCTGCGCCCGCCCAAAGAGTGCCCGGGTGAAAACGACAACGCAGGCATGTCGGGTGCCACTGTCTGCACCAGCACAGCAAGTTTTGAGCAAATATCTCCTTCCGTTCGGCCGCAATGGCAAGAAGCTTGTGCATCTTCTCTGTTCGTCGCGGTCAATGGGAAAAGGCGCTTATCTGCAATCTAGGTGTTTCTGCGTGCTTCGCCCGCCCAAAGAGTGCCCAGGTGAAAACGACAACGCAGGCATGTCGGGTGCCACTGTCTGCACCAGCACAGCAAGTTTTGAGCAAATATCTCCTTCCGTTCGGCCGCAATGGCAAGAAGCTTGTGCATCCTCTCTGTTCGTCGCGGTCAATGGGAAAAGGCGCTTATCTGCAATCTAGGTGTTTCTGCGTGCTGCGCCCGCCCAAAGAGTGCCCGGGTGAAAACGACAACGCAGGCATGTCGGGTGCCACTGTCTGCACCAGCACAGCAAGTTTTGAGCAAATATCTCCTTCCGTTCGGCCGCAATGGCAAGAAGCTTGTGCATCTTCTCTGTTCGTCGCGGTCAATGGGAAAAGGCGCTTATCTGCAATCTAGGTGTTTCTGCGTGCTGCACCCGCCCAAAGAGTGCCCGGGTGAAAACGACAACGCAGGCATGTCGGGTGCCACTGTCTGCACCAGCACAGCAAGTTTTGAGCAAATATCTCCTTCCGTTCGGCCGCAATGGCAAGAAGCTTGTGCATCTTCTCTGTTCGTCGCCGTCAATGGGAAAAGGCGCTTATCTGCAATCTAGGTGTTTCTGCGTGCTGCGCCCGCCCAAAGAGTTCCCGGGTGAAAACGACAACGCAGGCATGTCGGGTGCCACTGTCTGCACCAGCAAAGCAAGTTTTGAGCAAATATCTCCTTCCGTTCGGCCGCAATGGCAAGAAGCTTGTGCATCTTCTCTGTTCGTCGCGGTCAATGGGAAAAGGCGCTTATCTGCAATCTAGGTGTTTCTGCGTGCTTCGCCCGCCCAAAGAGTGCCCAGGTGAAAACGACAACGCAGGCATGTCGGGTGCCACTGTCTGCACCAGCACAGCAAGTTTTGAGCAAATATCTCCTTCCGTTCGGCCGCAATGGCAAGAAGCTTGTGCATCTTCTCTGTTCGTCGCGGTCAATGGGAAAAGGCGCTTATCTGCAATCTAGGTGTTTCTGCGTGCTTCGCCCGCCCAAAGAGTGCCAAGGTGAAAACGACAACGCAGGCATGTCGGGTGCCACTGTCTGCACCAGCACAGCAAGTTTTGAGCAAATATCTCCTTCCATTCGGCCGCAATGGCAAGAAGCTTGTGCATCCTCTCTGTTCGTCGCGGTCAATGGGAAAAGGCGCTTATCTGCAATCTAGGTGTTTCTGCGTGCTGCGCCCGCCCAAAGAGTGCCCGGGTGAAAACGACAACGCAGGCATGTCCGGTGCCACTGTCTGCACCAGCACAGCAAGTTTTGAGCAAATATCTCCTTCCGTTCGGCCGCAATGGCAAGAAGCTTGTGCATCTTCTCTGTTCGTCGCGGTCAATGGGAAAAGGCGCTTATCTGCAATCTAGGTGTTTCTGCGTGCTGCGCCCGCCCAAAGAGTGCCCGGGTGAAAACGACAACGCAGGCATGTCGGGTGCCACTGTCTGCACCAGCACAGCAAGTTTTGAGCAAATATCTCCTTCCGTTCGGCCGCAATGGCAAGAAGCTTGTGCATCTTCTCTGTTCGTCGCGGTCAATGGGAAAGGGCGCTTATCTGCAATATAGGTGTTTCTGCGTGCTGCACCCGCCCAAAGAGTGCCCGGGTGAAAACGACAACGCAGGCATGTCGGGTGCCACTGTCTGCACCAGCACAGCAAGTTTTGAGCAAATATCTCCTTCCGTTCGGCCGCAATGGCAAGAAGCTTGTGCATCTTCTCTGTTCGTCGCGGTCAATGGGAAAAGGCGCTTATCTGCAATCTAGGTGTTTCTGCGTGCTGCGCCCGCCCAAAAAGTGCCCGGGTGAAAACGACAAATCAGGCATGTCGGGTGCCACTGTCTGCACCAGCACAGCAAGTTTTGAGCAAATATCTCCTTCCGTTCGGCCGCAATGGCAAGAAGCTTGTGCATCTTCTCTGTTCATCGCGGTCAATGGGAAAAGGCGCTTATCTGCAATCTAGGTGTTTCTGCGTGCTGCGCCCGCCCAAAGAGTGCCCGGGTGAAAACGACAACGCAGGCATGTCGGGTGCCACTGTCTGCACCAGCACAGCTAGTTTTGAGCAAATATCTCCTTCCGTTCGGCCGCAATGGCAAGAAGCTTGTGCATCCTCTCTGTTCGTCGCGGTCAATGGGAAAAGGCGCTTATCTGCAATCTAGGTGTTTCTGCGTGCTGCACCCGCCCAAAGAGTGCCCGGGTGAAAACGACAACTTAGGCATGTCGGGTGCCACTGTCTGCACCAGCACAGCAAGTTTTGAGCAAATATCTCCTTCCGTTCGGCCGCAATGGCAAGAAGCTTGTGCATCTTCTCTGTTCGTCGCGGTCAATGGGAAAAGGCGCTTATCTGCAATCTAGGTGTTTCTGCGTGCTGCGCCCGCCCAAAGAGTGCCCGGGTGAAAACGACAACGCAGGCATGTCGGGTGCCACTGTCTGCACCAGCACAGCAAGTTTTGAGCAAATATCTCCTTCCGTTCGGCCGCAATGGCAAGAAGCTTGTGCATCCTCTCTGTTCGTCGCGGTCAATGGGAAAAGGCGCTTATCTGCAATCTAGGTGTTTCTGCGTGCTGCGCCCGCCCAAAGAGTGCCCGGGTGAAAACGACAACGCAGGCATGTCGGGTGCCACTGTCTGCACCAGCACAGCAAGTTTTGAGCAAATATCTCCTTCCGTTCGGCCGCAATGGTAAGAAGCTTGTGCATCCTCTCTGTTCGTCGCGGTCAATGGGAAAAGGCGCTTATCTGCAATCTAGGTGTTTCTGCGTGCTGCGCCTGCCCAAAGAGTGACCGGGTGAAAACGACAACGCAGGCATGTCGGGTGCCACTGTCTGCACCAGCACAGCAAGTTTTGAGCAAATATCTCCTTCCGTTCGGCCGCAATGGCAAGAAGCTTGTGCATCTTCTCTGTTCGTCGCGGTCAATGGGAAAAGGCGCTTATCTGCAATCTAGGTGTTTCTGCGTGCTGCGCCCGCCCAAAGAGTGCCCGGGTGAAAACGACAACGCAGGCATGTCGGGTGCCACTGTCTGCACCAGCACAGCAAGTTTTGAGCAAATATCTCCTTCCGTTCGGCCGCAATGGCAAGAAGCTTGTGCATCTTCTCTGTTCGTCGCGGTCAATGGGAAAGGGCGCTTATCTGCAATCTAGGTGTTTCTGCGTGCTGCACCCGCCCAAAGAGTGCCCGGGTGAAAACGACAACGCAGGCATGTCGGGTGCCACTGTCTGCACCAGCACAGCAAGTTTTGAGCAAATATCTCCTTCCGTTCGGCCGCAATGGCAAGAAGCTTGTGCATCTTCTCTGTTCGTCGCGGTCAATGGGAAAAGGCGCTTATCTGCAATCTAGGTGTTTCTGCGTGCTGCGCCCGCCCAAAAAGTGCCCGGGTGAAAACGACAAATCAGGCATGTCGGGTGCCACTGTCTGCACCAGCACAGCAAGTTTTGAGCAAATATCTCCTTCCGTTCGGCCGCAATGGCAAGAAGCTTGTGCATCTTCTCTGTTCGTCGCGGTCAATGGGAAAAGGCGCTTATCTGCAATCTAGGTGTTTCTGCGTGCTGCGCCCGCCCAAAGAGTGCCCGGGTGAAAACGACAACGCAGGCATGTCGGGTGCCACTGTCTGCACCAGCACAGCAAGTTTTGAGCAAATATCTCCTTCCGTTCGGCCGCAATGGCAAGAAGCTTGTGCATCTTCTCTGTTCGTCGCGGTCAATGGGAAAGGGCGCTTATCTGCAATCTAGGTGTTTCTGCGTGCTGCACCCGCCCAAAGAGTGCCCGGGTGAAAACGACAACGCAGGCATGTCGGGTGCCACTGTCTGCACCAGCACAGCAAGTTTTGAGCAAATATCTCCTTCCGTTCGGCCGCAATGGCAAGAAGCTTGTGCATCTTCTCTGTTCGTCGCGGTCAATAGGAAAAGGCGCTTATCTGCAATCTAGGTGTTTCTGCGTGCTGCGCCCGCCCAAAAAGTGCCCGGGTGAAAACGACAAATCAGGCATGTCGGGTGCCACTGTCTGCACCAGCACAGCAAGTTTTGAGCAAATATCTCCTTCCGTTCGGCCGCAATGGCAAGAAGCTTGTGCATCTTCTCTGTTCGTCGCGGTCAATGGGAAAAGGCGCTTATCTGCAATCTAGGTGTTTCTGCGTGCTGCGCCCGCCCAAAGAGTGCCCGGGTGAAAACGACAACGCAGGCATGTCGGGTGCCACTGTCTGCACCAGCACAGCTAGTTTTGAGCTAATATCTCCTTCCGTTCGGCCGCAATGGCAAGAAGCTTGTGCATCCTCTCTGTTCGTCGCGGTCAATGGGAAAAGGCGCTTATCTGCAATCTAGGTGTTTCTGCGTGCTGCACCCGCCCAAAGAGTGCCCGGGTGAAAACGACAACTTAGGCATGTCGGGTGCCACTGTCTGCACCAGCACAGCAAGTTTTGAGCAAATATCTCCTTCCGTTCGGCCGCAATGGCAAGAAGCTTGTGCATCTTCTCTGTTCGTCGCGGTCAATGGGAAAAGGCGCTTATCTGCAATCTAGGTGTTTCTGCGTGCTGCGCCCGCCCAAAGAGTGCCCGGGTGAAAACGACAACGCAGGCATGTCGGGTGCCACTGTCTGCACCAGCACAGCAAGTTTTGAGCAAATATCTCCTTCCGTTCGGCCGCAATGGCAAGAAGCTTGTGCATCCTCTCTGTTCGTCGCGGTCAATGGGAAAAGGCGCTTATCTGCAATCTAGGTGTTTCTGCGTGCTGCGCCCGCCCAAAGAGTGCCCGGGTGAAAACGACAACGCAGGCATGTCGGGTGCCACTGTCTGCACCAGCACAGCAAGTTTTGAGCAAATATCTCCTTCCGTTCGGCCGCAATGGTAAGAAGCTTGTGCATCCTCTCTGTTCGTCGCGGTCAATGGGAAAAGGCGCTTATCTGCAATCTAGGTGTTTCTGCGTGCTGCGCCTGCCCAAAGAGTGCCCGGGTGAAAACGACAACGCAGGCATGTCGGGTGCCACTGTCTGCACCAGCACAGCAAGTTATGAGCAAATATCTCCTTCCATTCGGCCGCAATGGCAAGAAGCTTGTGCATCCTCTCTGTTCGTCGCGGTCAATGGGAAAAGGCGCTTATCTGCAATCTAGGTGTTTCTGCGTGCTGTGCCCGCCCAAAAAGTGCCCGGGTGAAAACGACAACGCAGGCATGTCGGGTGCCACTGTCTGCACCAGCACAGCAAGTTTTGAGCAAATATCTCCTTCCGTTCGGCCGCAATGGCAAGAAGCTTGTGCATCCTCTCTGTTCGTCGCGGTCAATGGGAAAAGGCGCTTATCTGCAATCTAGGTGTTTCTGCGTGCTGCACCCGCCCAAAGAGTGCCCGGGTGAAAACGACAACGCAGGCATGTCGGGTGCCACTGTCTGCACCAGCACAGCAAGTTTTGAGCAAATATCTCCTTCCGTTCGGCCGCAATGGCAAGAAGCTTGTGCATCCTCTCTGTTCGTCGCGGTCAATGGGAAAAGGCGCTTATCTGCAATCTAGGTGTTTCTGCGTGCTGCACCCGCCCAAAGAGTGCCCGGGTGAAAACGACAACGCAGGCATGTCGGGTGCCACTGTCTGCACCAGCACAGCAAGTTTTGAGCAAATATCTCCTTCCGTTCGGCCGCAATGGCAAGAAGCTTGTGCATCTTCTCTGTTCGTCGCCGTCAATGGGAAAAGGCGCTTATCTGCAATCTAGGTGTTTCTGCGTGCTGCGCCCGCCCAAAGAGTGCCCGGGTGAAAACGACAACGCAGGCATGTCGGGTGCCACTGTCTGCACCAGCAAAGCAAGTTTTGAGCAAATATCTCCTTCCGTTCGGCCGCAATGGCAAGAAGCTTGTGCATCTTCTCTGTTCGTCGCGGTCAATGGGAAAAGGCGCTTTTCAGCAATTTAGGTGTTTCTGCGTGCTGCGCCCGCCCAAAGAGTGCCCGGGTTAAATCGACAACGTAGGCATGTCGGGTGCCACTGTCTGCACCAGCACAGCAAGTTTTGAGCAAATATCTCCTTCCGTTCGGCCTCAATGGCAAGAAGCTTGTGCATCTTCTATGTTCGTCGCGGTCAATGGGAAAAGGCGCTTATCTGCAATTTAGGTGTTTCTGCGTGCTGTGCCCGCCCAAAGAGTGCCCGGGTTAAATCGACAACGTAGGCATGTCGGGTGCCACTGTCTGCACCAGCACAGCAAGTTTTGAGCAAATATCTCCTTCCGTTCGGCCTCAATGGTAAGAAGCTTGTGCATCTTCTCTGTTCGTCGCGGTCAATGGGAAAAGGCGCTTATCTGCAATCTAGGTGTTTCTGCGTGCTGCGCCCGCCCAAAGAGTGCCCGGGTGAAAACGACAACGCAGGCATGTCGGGTGCCCCTGTCTGCACCAGCACAGCAAGTTTTGAGCAAATATCTCCTTCCATTAGGCCGCAATGGCAAGAAGCTTGTGCATCCTCTCTGTTCGTCGCGGTCAATGGGAAAAGGCGCTTATCTGCAATCTAGGTGTTTCTGCGTGCTGCGCCCGCCCAAAGAGTGCCCGGGTGAAAACGACAACGCAGGCATGTCGGGTGCCACTGTCTGCACCAGCACAGCAAGTTTTTAGCAAATATCTCCTTCCGTTCGGCCGCAATGGCAAGAAGCTTGTGCATCTTCTCTGTTCGTCGCTGTCAATGGGAAAAGGCGCTTATCTGCAATCTAGGTGTTTCTGCGTGCTGCGCCCGCCCAAAGAGTGCCCGGGTGAAAACGACAACGCAGGCATGTCGGGTGCCACTGTCTGCACCATTACAGCAAGTTTTGAGCAAATATCTCCTTCCGTTCTGCCGCAATGGCAAGAAGCTTGTGCATCCTCTCTGTTCGTCGCGGTCAATGGGAAAAGGCGCTTATCTGCAATCTAGGTGTTTCTGCGTGCTGCGCCCGCCCAAAGAGTGCCCGGGTGAAAACGACAACGCAGGCATGTCGGGTGCCACTGTCTGCACCAGCACAGCAAGTTTTGAGCAAATATCTCCTTCCGTTCGGCCGCAATGGCAAGAAGCTTGTGCATCTTCTCTGTTCGTCGCGGTCAATGGGAAAAGGCGCTTATCTGCAATCTAGGTGTTTCTGCGTGCTGCGCCCGCCCAAAGAGTGCCCGGGTGAAAACGACAACGCAGGCATGTCGGGTGCCACTGTCTGCACCAGCACAGCAAGTTTTGAGCAAATATCTCCTTCCGTTCGGCCGCAATGGCAAGAAGCTTGTGCATCTTCTCTGTTCGTCGCGGTCAATGGGAAAAGGCGCTTATCTGCAATCTAGGTGTTTCTGCGTGCTTCGCCCGCCCAAAGAGTGCCCAGGTGAAAACGACAACGCAGGCATGTCGGGTGCCACTGTCTGCACCAGCACAGCAAGTTTTGAGCAAATATCTCCTTCCGTTCGGCCGCAATGGCAAGAAGCTTGTGCATCCTCTCTGTTCGTCGCGGTCAATGGGAAAAGGCGCTTATCTGCAATCTAGGTGTTTCTGCGTGCTGCGCCCGCCCAAAGAGTGCCCGGGTGAAAACGACAACGCAGGCATGTCGGGTGCCACTGTCTGCACCAGCACAGCAAGTTTTGAGCAAATATCTCCTTCCGTTCGGCCGCAATGGCAAGAAGCTTGTGCATCTTCTCTGTTCGTCGCGGTCAATGGGAAAAGGCGCTTATCTGCAATCTAGGTGTTTCTGCGTGCTGCACCCGCCCAAAGAGTGCCCGGGTGAAAACGACAACGCAGGCATGTCGGGTGCCACTGTCTGCACCAGCACAGCAAGTTTTGAGCAAATATCTCCTTCCATTCGGCCGCAATGGCAAGAAGCTTGTGCATCTTCTCTGTTCGTCGCCGTCAATGGGAAAAGGCGCTTATCTGCAATCTAGGTGTTTCTGCGTGCTGCGCCCGCCCAAAGAGTTCCCGGGTGAAAACGACAACGCAGGCATGTCGGGTGCCACTGTCTGCACCAGCAAAGCAAGTTTTGAGCAAATATCTCCTTCCGTTCGGCCGCAATGGCAAGAAGCTTGTGCATCTTCTCTGTTCGTCGCGGTCAATGGGAAAAGGCGCTTATCTGCAATCTAGGTGTTTCTGCGTGCTTCGCCCGCCCAAAGAGTGCCCAGGTGAAAACGACAACGCAGGCATGTCGGGTGCCACTGTCTGCACCAGCACAGCAAGTTTTGAGCAAATATCTCCTTCCGTTCGGCCGCAATGGCAAGAAGCTTGTGCATCTTCTCTGTTCGTCGCGGTCAATGGGAAAAGGCGCTTATCTGCAATCTAGGTGTTTCTGCGTGCTTCGCCCGCCCAAAGAGTGCCAAGGTGAAAACGACAACGCAGGCATGTCGGGTGCCACTGTCTGCACCAGCACAGCAAGTTTTGAGCAAATATCTCCTTCCATTCGGCCGCAATGGCAAGAAGCTTGTGCATCCTCTCTGTTCGTTGCGGTCAATGGGAAAAGGCGCTTATCTGCAATCTAGGTGTTTCTGCGTGCTGCGCCCGCCCAAAGAGTGCCCGGGTGAAAACGACAACGCAGGCATGTCCGGTGCCACTGTCTGCACCAGCACAGCAAGTTTTGAGCAAATATCTCCTTCCGTTCGGCCGCAATGGCAAGAAGCTTGTGCATCTTCTCTGTTCGTCGCGGTCAATGGGAAAAGGCGCTTATCTGCAATCTAGGTGTTTCTGCGTGCTGCGCCCGCCCAAAGAGTGCCCGGGTGAAAACGACAACGCAGGCATGTCGGGTGCCACTGTCTGCACCAGCACAGCAAGTTTTGAGCAAATATCTCCTTCCGTTCGGCCGCAATGGCAAGAAGCTTGTGCATCTTCTCTGTTCGTCGCGGTCAATGGGAAAGGGCGCTTATCTGCAATATAGGTGTTTCTGCGTGCTGCACCCGCCCAAAGAGTGCCCGGGTGAAAACGACAACGCAGGCATGTCGGGTGCCACTGTCTGCACCAGCACAGCAAGTTTTGAGCAAATATCTCCTTCCGTTCGGCCGCAATGGCAAGAAGCTTGTGCATCTTCTCTGTTCGTCGCGGTCAATGGGAAAAGGCGCTTATCTGCAATCTAGGTGTTTCTGCGTGCTGCGCCCGCCCAAAAAGTGCCCGGGTGAAAACGACAAATCAGGCATGTCGGGTGCCACTGTCTGCACCAGCACAGCAAGTTTTGAGCAAATATCTCCTTCCGTTCGGCCGCAATGGCAAGAAGCTTGTGCATCTTCTCTGTTCATCGCGGTCAATGGGAAAAGGCGCTTATCTGCAATCTAGGTGTTTCTGCGTGCTGCGCCCGCCCAAAGAGTGCCCGGGTGAAAACGACAACGCAGGCATGTCGGGTGCCACTGTCTGCACCAGCACAGCTAGTTTTGAGCAAATATCTCCTTCCGTTCGGCCGCAATGGCAAGAAGCTTGTGCATCCTCTCTGTTCGTCGCGGTCAATGGGAAAAGGCGCTTATCTGCAATCTAGGTGTTTCTGCGTGCTGCACCCGCCCAAAGAGTGCCCGGGTGAAAACGACAACTTAGGCATGTCGGGTGCCACTGTCTGCACCAGCACAGCAAGTTTTGAGCAAATATCTCCTTCCGTTCGGCCGCAATGGCAAGAAGCTTGTGCATCTTCTCTGTTCGTCGCGGTCAATGGGAAAAGGCGCTTATCTGCAATCTAGGTGTTTCTGCGTGCTGCGCCCGCCCAAAGAGTGCCCGGGTGAAAACGACAACGCAGGCATGTCGGGTGCCACTGTCTGCACCAGCACAGCAAGTTTTGAGCAAATATCTCCTTCCGTTCGGCCGCAATGGCAAGAAGCTTGTGCATCCTCTCTGTTCGTCGCGGTCAATGGGAAAAGGCGCTTATCTGCAATCTAGGTGTTTCTGCGTGCTGCGCCCGCCCAAAGAGTGCCCGGGTGAAAACGACAACGCAGGCATGTCGGGTGCCACTGTCTGCACCAGCACAGCAAGTTTTGAGCAAATATCTCCTTCCGTTCGGCCGCAATGGTAAGAAGCTTGTGCATCCTCTCTGTTCGTCGCGGTCAATGGGAAAAGGCGCTTATCTGCAATCTAGGTGTTTCTGCGTGCTGCGCCTGCCCAAAGAGTGACCGGGTGAAAACGACAACGCAGGCATGTCGGGTGCCACTGTCTGCACCAGCACAGCAAGTTTTGAGCAAATATCTCCTTCCGTTCGGCCGCAATGGCAAGAAGCTTGTGCATCTTCTCTGTTCGTCGCGGTCAATGGGAAAAGGCGCTTATCTGCAATCTAGGTGTTTCTGCATGCTGCGCCCGCCCAAAGAGTGCCCGGGTGAAAACGACAACGCAGGCATGTCGGGTGCCACTGTCTGCACCAGCACAGCAAGTTTTGAGCAAATATCTCCTTCCGTTCGGCCGCAATGGCAAGAAGCTTGTGCATCTTCTCTGTTCGTCGCGGTCAATGGGAAAGGGCGCTTATCTGCAATCTAGGTGTTTCTGCGTGCTGCACCCGCCCAAAGAGTGCCCGGGTGAAAACGACAACGCAGGCATGTCGGGTGCCACTGTCTGCACCAGCACAGCAAGTTTTGAGCAAATATCTCCTTCCGTTCGGCCGCAATGGCAAGAAGCTTGTGCATCTTCTCTGTTCGTCGCGGTCAATGGGAAAAGGCGCTTATCTGCAATCTAGGTGTTTCTGCGTGCTGCGCCCGCCCAAAAAGTGCCCGGGTGAAAACGACAAATCAGGCATGTCGGGTGCCACTGTCTGCACCAGCACAGCAAGTTTTGAGCAAATATCTCCTTCCGTTCGGCCGCAATGGCAAGAAGCTTGTGCATCTTCTCTGTTCGTCGCGGTCAATGGGAAAAGGCGCTTATCTGCAATCTAGGTGTTTCTGCGTGCTGCGCCCGCCCAAAGAGTGCCCGGGTGAAAACGACAACGCAGGCATGTCGGGTGCCACTGTCTGCACCAGCACAGCAAGTTTTGAGCAAATATCTCCTTCCGTTCGGCCGCAATGGCAAGAAGCTTGTGCATCTTCTCTGTTCGTCGCGGTCAATGGGAAAGGGCGCTTATCTGCAATCTAGGTGTTTCTGCGTGCTGCACCCGCCCAAAGAGTGCCCGGGTGAAAACGACAACGCAGGCATGTCGGGTGCCACTGTCTGCACCAGCACAGCAAGTTTTGAGCAAATATCTCCTTCCGTTCGGCCGCAATGGCAAGAAGCTTGTGCATCTTCTCTGTTCGTCGCGGTCAATAGGAAAAGGCGCTTATCTGCAATCTAGGTGTTTCTGCGTGCTGCGCCCGCCCAAAAAGTGCCCGGGTGAAAACGACAAATCAGGCATGTCGGGTGCCACTGTCTGCACCAGCACAGCAAGTTTTGAGCAAATATCTCCTTCCGTTCGGCCGCAATGGCAAGAAGCTTGTGCATCTTCTCTGTTCGTCGCGGTCAATGGGAAAAGGCGCTTATCTGCAATCTAGGTGTTTCTGCGTGCTGCGCCCGCCCAAAGAGTGCCCGGGTGAAAACGACAACGCAGGCATGTCGGGTGCCACTGTCTGCACCAGCACAGCTAGTTTTGAGCTAATATCTCCTTCCGTTCGGCCGCAATGGCAAGAAGCTTGTGCATCCTCTCTGTTCGTCGCGGTCAATGGGAAAAGGCGCTTATCTGCAATCTAGGTGTTTCTGCGTGCTGCACCCGCCCAAAGAGTGCCCGGGTGAAAACGACAACTTAGGCATGTCGGGTGCCACTGTCTGCACCAGCACAGCAAGTTTTGAGCAAATATCTCCTTCCGTTCGGCCGCAATGGCAAGAAGCTTGTGCATCTTCTCTGTTCGTCGCGGTCAATGGGAAAAGGCGCTTATCTGCAATCTAGGTGTTTCTGCGTGCTGCGCCCGCCCAAAGAGTGCCCGGGTGAAAACGACAACGCAGGCATGTCGGGTGCCACTGTCTGCACCAGCACAGCAAGTTTTGAGCAAATATCTCCTTCCGTTCGGCCGCAATGGCAAGAAGCTTGTGCATCCTCTCTGTTCGTCGCGGTCAATGGGAAAAGGCGCTTATCTGCAATCTAGGTGTTTCTGCGTGCTGCGCCCGCCCAAAGAGTGCCCGGGTGAAAACGACAACGCAGGCATGTCGGGTGCCACTGTCTGCACCAGCACAGCAAGTTTTGAGCAAATATCTCCTTCCGTTCGGCCGCAATGGTAAGAAGCTTGTGCATCCTCTCTGTTCGTCGCGGTCAATGGGAAAAGGCGCTTATCTGCAATCTAGGTGTTTCTGCGTGCTGCGCCTGCCCAAAGAGTGCCCGGGTGAAAACGACAACGCAGGCATGTCGGGTGCCACTGTCTGCACCAGCACAGCAAGTTATGAGCAAATATCTCCTTCCATTCGGCCGCAATGGCAAGAAGCTTGTGCATCCTCTCTGTTCGTCGCGGTCAATGGGAAAAGGCGCTTATCTGCAATCTAGGTGTTTCTGCGTGCTGTGCCCGCCCAAAAAGTGCCCGGGTGAAAACGACAACGCAGGCATGTCGGGTGCCACTGTCTGCACCAGCACAGCAAGTTTTGAGCAAATATCTCCTTCCGTTCGGCCGCAATGGCAAGAAGCTTGTGCATCCTCTCTGTTCGTCGCGGTCAATGGGAAAAGGCGCTTATCTGCAATCTAGGTGTTTCTGCGTGCTGCACCCGCCCAAAGAGTGCCCGGGTGAAAACGACAACGCAGGCATGTCGGGTGCCACTGTCTGCACCAGCACAGCAAGTTTTGAGCAAATATCTCCTTCCGTTCGGCCGCAATGGCAAGAAGCTTGTGCATCCTCTCTGTTCGTCGCGGTCAATGGGAAAAGGCGCTTATCTGCAATCTAGGTGTTTCTGCGTGCTGCGCCCGCCCAAAGAGTGCCCGGGTGAAAACGACAACGCAGGCATGTCGGGTGCCACTGTCTGCACCAGCACAGCAAGTTTTGAGCAAATATCTCCTTCCGTTCGGCCGCAATGGCAAGAAGCTTGTGCATCCTCTCTGTTCGTCGCGGTCAATGGGAAAAGGCGCTTATCTGCAATCTAGGTGTTTCTGCGTGCTGCGCCCGCCCAAAGAGTGCCCGGGTGAAAACGACAACGCAGGCATGTCGGGTGCCACTGTCTGCACCAGCACAGCAAGTTTTGAGCAAATATCTCCTTCCGTTCGGCCGCAATGGTAAGAAGCTTGTGCATCCTCTCTGTTCGTCGCGGTCAATGGGAAAAGGCGCTTATCTGCAATCTAGGTGTTTCTGCGTGCTGCGCCTGCCCAAAGAGTGCCCGGGTGAAAACGACAACGCAGGCATGTCGGGTGCCACTGTCTGCACCAGCACAGCAAGTTATGAGCAAATATCTCCTTCCATTCGGCCGCAATGGCAAGAAGCTTGTGCATCCTCTCTGTTCGTCGCGGTCAATGGGAAAAGGCGCTTATCTGCAATCTAGGTGTTTCTGCGTGCTGTGCCCGCCCAAAAAGTGCCCGGGTGAAAACGACAACGCAGGCATGTCGGGTGCCACTGTCTGCACCAGCACAGCAAGTTTTGAGCAAATATCTCCTTCCGTTCGGCCGCAATGGCAAGAAGCTTGTGCATCCTCTCTGTTCGTCGCGGTCAATGGGAAAAGGCGCTTATCTGCAATCTAGGTGTTTCTGCGTGCTGCACCCGCCCAAAGAGTGCCCGGGTGAAAACGACAACGCAGGCATGTCGGGTGCCACTGTCTGCACCAGCACAGCAAGTTTTGAGCAAATATCTCCTTCCGTTCGGCCGCAATGGCAAGAAGCTTGTGCATCTTCTCTGTTCGTCGCGGTCAATGGGAAAAGGCGCTTATCTGCAATCTAGGTGTTTCTGCGTGCTGCACCCGCCCAAAGAGTGCCCGTGTGAAAACGACAACGCAGGCATGTCGGGTGCCACTGTCTGCACCAGCACAGCAAGTTTTGAGCAAATATCTCCTTTCGTTCGGCCGCAATGGCAAGAAGCTTGTGCATCTTCTCTGTTCGTCGCGGTCAATGGGAAAAGGCGCATATCTGCAATCTAGGTGTTTCTGCATGCTGCACCCGCCCAAACAGTGCCCGGGTGAAAACGACAACGCAGGCATGTCGGGTGCCACTGTCTGCACCAGCACAGCAAGTTTTTAGCAAATATCTCCTTCCGTTCGGCCGCAATGGCAAGAAGCTTGTGCATCTTCTCTGTTCGTCGCTGTCAATGGGAAAAGGCGCTTATCTGCAATCTAGGTGTTTCTGCGTGCTGCGCCCGCCCAAAGAGTGCCCGGGTGAAAACGACAACGCAGGCATGTCGGGTGCCACTGTCTGCACCAGCACAGCAAGTTTTGAACAAATATCTCCTTCCGTTCGGCCGCAATGGCAAGAAGCTTGTGCATCTTCTATGTTCGTTGCGGTCAATGGGAAAAGGCGCTTATCTGCAATCTAGGTGTTTCTGCGTGCTGCGCCCGCCCAAAGAGTGCCCGGGTTAAATCGACAACGCAGGCATGTCGGGTGCCACTGTCTGCACCAGCACAGCAAGTTTTGAGCAAATATCTCCTTCCGTTCGGCCTCAAAGGTAAGAAGCTTGTGCATCTTCTCTGTTCGTCGCTGTCAATGGGAAAAGGCGCTTATCTGCAATCTAGGTGTTTCTGCGTGCTGCGCCCGCCCAAAGAGTGCCCGGGTGAAAACGACAACGCAGGCATGTCGGGTGCCACTGTCTGCACCAGCACAGCAAGTTTTGAGCAAATATCTCCTTCCGTTCGGCCGCAATGGCAAGAAGCTTGTGCATCTTCTATGTTCGTTGCGGTCAATGGGAAAAGGCGCTTATCTGCAATCTAGGTGTTTCTGCGTGCTGCGCCCGCCCAAAGAGTGCCCGGGTGAAAAAGACAACGCAGGCATGTCGGGTGCCACTGTCTGCACCAGCACAGCAAGTTTTGAGCAAATATCTCCTTCCGTTCGGCCTCAAAGGTAAGAAGCTTGTGCATCTTCTCTGTTCGTCGCGGTCAATGGGAAAAGGCGCTTATCTGCAATCTAGGTGTTTCTGCGTGCTGCGCCCGCCCAAAGAGTGCCCGGGTGAAAACGACAACGCAGGCATGTCGGGTGCCACTGTCTGCACCATTACAGCAAGTTTTGAGCAAATATCTCCTTCCGTTCTGCCGCAATGGCAAGAAGCTTGTGCATCTCTGTTCGTCGCGGTCAATGGGAAAAGGCGCTTATCTGCAATCTAGGTGTTTCTGCGTGCTGCGCCCGCCAAAAGAGTGCCCGGGTGAAAACGACAACGCAGGCATGTCGGGTGCCACTGTCTGCACCAGCACAGCAAGTTTTGAGCAAATATCTCCTTCCGTTCGGCCGCAATGGCAAGAAGCTTGTGCATCTTCTCTGTTCGTCGCGGTCAATGGGAAAAGGCGCTTATCTGCAATCTAGGTGTTTCTGCGTGCTGCGCCCGCCCAAAGAGTGCCCGGGTGAAAACGACAACGCAGGCATGTCGGGTGCCACTGTCTGCACCAGCACAGCAAGTTTTGAGCAAATATCTCCTTCCGTTCGGCCGCAATGGCAAGAAGCTTGTGCATCTTCTCTGTTCGTCGCGGTCAATGGGAAAGGGCGCTTATCTGCAATCTAGGTGTTTCTGCGTGCTGCACCCGCCCAAAGAGTGCCCGGGTGAAAACGACAACGCAGGCATGTCGGGTGCCACTGTCTGCACCAGCACAGCAAGTTTTGAGCAAATATCTCCTTCCGTTCGGCCGCAATGGCAAGAAGCTTGTGCATCTTCTCTGTTCGTCGCGGTCAATGGGAAAAGGCGCTTATCTGCAATCTAGGTGTTTCTGCGTGCTGCGCCCGCCCAAAAAGTGCCCGGGTGAAAACGACAAATCAGGCATGTCGGGTGCCACTGTCTGCACCAGCACAGCAAGTTTTGAGCAAATATCTCCTTCCGTTCGGCCGCAATGGCAAGAAGCATGTGCATCTTCTCTGTTCGTCGCGGTCAATGGGAAAAGGCGCTTATCTGCAATCTAGGTGTTTCTGCGTGCTGCGCCCGCCCAAAGAGTGCCCGGGTGAAAACGACAACGCAGGCATGTCGGGTGCCACTGTCTGCACCAGCACAGCAAGTTTTGAGCAAATATCTCCTTCCGTTCGGCCGCAATGGCAAGAAGCTTGTGCATCTTCTCTGTTCGTCGCGGTCAATAGGAAAAGGCGCTTATCTGCAATCTAGGTGTTTCTGCGTGCTGCGCCCGCCCAAAAAGTGCCCGGGTGAAAACGACAAATCAGGCATGTCGGGTGCCACTGTCTGCACCAGCACAGCAAGTTTTGAGCAAATATCTCCTTCCGTTCGGCCGCAATGGCAAGAAGCTTGTGCATCTTCTCTGTTCGTCGCGGTCAATGGGAAAAGGCGCTTATCTGCAATCTAGGTGTTTCTGCGTGCTGCGCCCGCCCAAAGAGTGCCCGGGTGAAAACGACAACGCAGGCATGTCGGGTGCCACTGTCTGCACCAGCACAGCTAGTTTTGAGCTAATATCTCCTTCCGTTCGGCCGCAATGGCAAGAAGCTTGTGCATCCTCTCTGTTCGTCGCGGTCAATGGGAAAAGGCGCTTATCTGCAATCTAGGTGTTTCTGCGTGCTGCACCCGCCCAAAGAGTGCCCGGGTGAAAACGACAACTTAGGCATGTCGGGTGCCACTGTCTGCACCAGCACAGCAAGTTTTGAGCAAATATCTCCTTCCGTTCGGCCGCAATGGCAAGAAGCTTGTGCATCTTCTCTGTTCGTCGCGGTCAATGGGAAAAGGCGCTTATCTGCAATCTAGGTGTTTCTGCGTGCTGCGCCCGCCCAAACAGTGCCCGGGTTAAATCGACAACGCAGGCATGTCGGGTGCCACTGTCTGCACCAGCACAGCAAGTTTTGAGCAAATATCTCCTTCCGTTCGGCCTCAATGGTAAGAAGCTTGTGCATCTTCTCTGTTCGTCGCGGTCAATGGGAAAAGGCGCTTATCTGCAATCTAGGTGTTTCTGCATGCTGCGCCCGCCCAAAGAGTGCCCGGGTGAAAACGACAACGCAGGCATGTCGGGTGCCACTGTCTGCACCAGCACAGCAAGTTTTGAGCAAATATCTCCTTCCGTTCGGCCGCAATGGCAAGAAGCTTGTGCATCTTCTCTGTTCGTCGCGGTCAATGGGAAAAGGCGCTTTTCAGCAATTTAGGTGTTTCTGCGTGCTGCGCCCGCCCAAAGAGTGCCCGGGTTAAATCGACAACGTAGGCATGTCGGGTGCCACTGTCTGCACCAGCACAGCAAGTTTTGAGCAAATATCTCCTTCCGTTCGGCCTCAATGGCAAGAAGCTTGTGCATCTTCTATGTTCGTCGCGGTCAATGGGAAAAGGCGCTTATCTGCAATTTAGGTGTTTCTGCGTGCTGTGCCCGCCCAAAGAGTGCCCGGGTGAAAACGACAACGCAGGCATGTCGGGTGCCACTGTCTGCACCAGCACAGCAAGTTTTTAGCAAATATCTCCTTCCGTTCGGCCGCAATGGCAAGAAGCTTGTGCATCTTCTCTGTTCGTCGCTGTCAATGGGAAAAGGCGCTTATCTGCAATCTAGGTGTTTCTGCGTGCTGCGCCCGCCCAAAGAGTGCCCGGGTGAAAACGACAACGCAGGCATGTCGGGTGCCACTGTCTGCACCAGCACAGCAAGTTTTGAGCAAATATCTCCTTCCGTTCGGCCGCAATGGCAAGAAGCTTGTGCATCTTCTCTGTTCGTCGCGGTCAATGGGAAAAGGCGCTTATCTGCAATCTAGGTGTTTCTGCGTGCTGCGCCCGCCCAAAGAGTGCCCGGGTGAAAACGACAACGCAGGCATGTCGGGTGCCACTGTCTGCACCAGCACAGCAAGTTTTGAGCAAATATCTCCTTCCGTTCGGCCGCAATGGCAAGAAGCTTGTGCATCTTCTCTGTTCGTCGCTGTCAATGGGAAAAGGCGCTTATCTGCAATCTAGGTGTTTCTGCGTGCTGCGCCCGCCCAAAGAGTGCCCGGGTTAAATCGACAACGCAGGCATGTCGGGTGCCACTGTCTGCACCAGCACAGCAAGTTTTGAGCAAATATCTCCTTCCGTTCGGCCGCAATGGCAAGAAGCTTGTGCATCTTCTCTGTTCGTCGCGGTCAATGGGAAAAGGCGCTTATCTGCAATCTAGGTGTTTCTGCGAGCTTCGCCCGCCCAAAGAGTGCCCAGGTGAAAACGACAACGCAGGCATGTCGGGTGCCACTGTCTGCACCAGCACAGCAAGTTTTGAGCAAATATCTCCTTCTGTTCGGCCGCAATGGCAAGAAGCTTGTGCATCCTCTCTGTTCGTCGCGGTCAATGGGAAAAGGCGCTTATCTGCAATCTAGGTGTTTCTGCGTGCTGCGCCCGCCCAAAGAGTGCCCGGGTGAAAACGACAACGCAGGCATGTCGGGTGCCACTGTCTGCACCAGCACAGCAAGTTTTGAGCAAATATCTCCTTCCGTTCGGCCGCAATGGCAAGAAGCTTGTGCATCTTCTCTGTTCGTCGCGGTCAATGGGAAAAGGCGCTTATCTGCAATCTAGGTGTTTCTGCGTGCTGCACCCGCCCAAAGAGTGCCCGGGTGAAAACGACAACGCAGGCATGTCGGGTGCCACTGTCTGCACCAGCACAGCAAGTTTTGAGCAAATATCTCCTTCCGTTCGGCCGCAATGGCAAGAAGCTTGTGCATCTTCTCTGTTCGTCGCCGTCAATGGGAAAAGGCGCTTATCTGCAATCTAGGTGTTTCTGCGTGCTGCGCCCGCCCAAAGAGTGCCCGGGTGAAAACGACAACGCAGGCATGTCGGGTGCCACTGTCTGCACCAGCAAAGCAAGTTTTGAGCAAATATCTCCTTCCGTTCGGCCGCAATGGCAAGAAGCTTGTGCATCTTCTCTGTTCGTCGCGGTCAATGGGAAAAGGCGCTTATCTGCAATCTAGGTGTTTCTGCGTGCTGCGCCCGCCCAAAGAGTGCCCGGGTTAAAGCGACAACGCAGGCATGTCGGGTGCCACTGTCTGCACCAGCACAGCAAGTTTTGAGCAAATATCTCCTTCCGTTCGGCCGCAATGGCAAGAAGCTTGTGCATCTTCTCTGTTCGTCGCGGTCAATGGGAAAAGGCGCTTATCTGCAATCTAGGTGTTTCTGCGTGCTGCGCCCGCCCAAAGAGTGCCCGGGTCAAAACGACAACGCAGGCATGTCGGGTGCCACTGTCTGCACCAGCACAGCAAGTTTTGAGCAAATATCTCCTTCCTTTCGGCCGCAATGGCAAGAAGCTTGTGCATCTTCTATGTTCGTCGCGGTCAATGGGAAAAGGCGCTTATCTGCAATCTAGGTGTTTCTGCGTGCTGCGCCCGCCCAAAGAGTGCCCGGGTTAAAGCGACAACGCAGGCATGTCGGGTGCCACTGTCTGCACCAGCACAGCAAGTTTTGAGCAAATATCTCCTTCCGTTCGGCCGCAATGGCAAGAAGCTTGTGCATCTTCTCTGTTCGTCGCGGTCAATGGGAAAAGGCGCTTATCTGCAATCTAGGTGTTTCTGCGTGCTGCGCCCGCCCAAAGAGTGCCCGGGTGAAAACGACAACGCAGGCATGTCCGGTGCCACTGTCTGCACCAGCACAGCAAGTTTTGAGCAAATATCTCCTTCCGTTCGGCCGCAATGGCAAGAAGCTTGTGCATCTTCTCTGTTCGTCGCGGTCAATGGGAAAAGGCGCTTATCTGCAATCTAGGTGTTTCTGCGTGCTGCACCCGCCCAAAGAGTGCCCGGGTGAAAACGACAACGCAGGCATGTCGGGTGCCACTGTCTGCACCAGCACAGCAAGTTTTGAGCAAATATCTCCTTCCGTTCGGCCGCAATGGCAAGAAGCTTGTGCATCTTCTCTGTTCGTCGCTGTCAATGGGAAAAGGCGCTTATCTGCAATCTAGGTGTTTCTGCGTGCTGCGCCCGCCCAAAGAGTGCCCGGGTTAAATCGACAACGCAGGCATGTCGGGTGCCACTGTCTGCACCAGCACAGCAAGTTTTGAGCAAATATCTCCTTCCGTTCGGCCGCAATGGCAAGAAGCTTGTGCATCTTCTCTGTTCGTCGCGGTCAATGGGAAAAGGCGCTTATCTGCAATCTAGGTGTTTCTGCGAGCTTCGCCCGCCCAAAGAGTGCCCAGGTGAAAACGACAACGCAGGCATGTCGGGTGCCACTGTCTGCACCAGCACAGCAAGTTTTGAGCAAATATCTCCTTCCGTTCGGCCGCAATGGCAAGAAGCTTGTGCATCTTCTCTGTTCGTCGCGGTCAATGGGAAAAGGCGCTTATCTGCAATCTAGGTGTTTCTGCGTGCTGCGCCCGCCCAAAGAGTGCCCGGGTGAAAACGACAACGCAGGCATGTCGGGTGCTACTGTCTGCACCAGCACAGCAAGTTTTGAGCAAATATCTCCTTCCGTTCGGCCGCAGTGGCAAGAAGCTTGTGCATCTTCTCTGTTCGTCGCGGTCAATGGGAAAAGGCGCTTATCTGCAATCTAGGTGTTTCTGCGTGCTTCGCCCGCCCAAAGAGTGCCCAGGTGAAAACGACAACGCAGGCATGTCGGGTGCCACTGTCTGCACCAGCACAGCAAGTTTTGAGCAAATATCTCCTTCCGTTCGGCCGCAATGGCAAGAAGCTTGTGCATCTTCTCTGTTCGTCGCGGTCAATGGGAAAAGGCGCTTATCTGCAATCTAGGTGTTTCTGCGTGCTGCGCCCGCCCAAAGAGTGCCCGGGTCAAAACGACAACGCAGGCATGTCGGGTGCCACTGTCTGCACCAGCACAGCAAGTTTTGAGCAAATATCTCCTTCCTTTCGGCCGCAATGGCAAGAAGCTTGTGCATCTTCTATGTTCGTCGCGGTCAATGGGAAAAGGCGCTTATCTGCAATCTAGGTGTTTCTGCGTGCTGCGCCCGCCCAAAGAGTGCCCGGGTTAAAGCGACAACGCAGGCATGTCGGGTGCCACTGTCTGCACCAGCACAGCAAGTTTTGAGCAAATATCTCCTTCCGTTCGGCCGCAATGGCAAGAAGCTTGTGCATCTTCTCTGTTCGTCGCGGTCAATGGGAAAAGGCGCTTATCTGCAATCTAGGTGTTTCTGCGTGCTGCGCCCGCCCAAAGAGTGCCCGGGTCAAAACGACAACGCAGGCATGTCGGGTGCCACTGTCTGCACCAGCACAGCAAGTTTTGAGCAAATATCTCCTTCCTTTCGGCCGCAATGGCAAGAAGCTTGTGCATCTTCTATGTTCGTCGCGGTCAATGGGAAAAGGCGCTTATCTGCAATCTAGGTGTTTCTGCGTGCTGCGCCCGCCCAAAGAGTGCCCGGGTTAAAGCGACAACGCAGGCATGTCGGGTGCCACTGTCTGCACCAGCACAGCAAGTTTTGAGCAAATATCTCCTTCCGTTCGGCCGCAATGGCAAGAAGCTTGTGCATCTTCTCTGTTCGTCGCGGTCAATGGGAAAAGGCACTTATCTGCAATCTAGGTGTTTCTGCGTGCTGCGCCCGCCCAAAGAGTGCTCGGGTGAAAACTACAACGCAGGCATGTCGGGTGCCACTGTCTGCACCAGCACAGCAAGTTTTGAGCAAATATCTCCTTCCGTTCGGCCGCAATGGCAAGAAGCTTGTGCATCTTCTCTGTTCGTCGCGGTCAATGGGAAAAGGCGCTTATCTGCAATCTAGGTGTTTCTGCGTGCTGCGCCCGCCCAAAGAGTGCCCGGGTGAAAACGACAACGCAGGCATGTCCGGTGCCACTGTCTGCACCAGCACAGCAAGTTTTGAGCAAATATCTCCTTCCGTTCGGCCGCAATGGCAAGAAGCTTGTGCATCTTCTCTGTTCGTCGCGGTCAATGGGAAAAGGCGCTTATCTGCAATCTAGGTGTTTCTGCGTGCTTCGCCCGCCCAAAGAGTGCCAAGGTGAAAACGACAACGCAGGCATGTCGGGTGCCACTGTCTGCACCAGCACAGCAAGTTTTGAGCAAATATCTCCTTCCGTTCGGCCGCAATGGCAAGAAGCTTGTGCATCTTCTCTGTTCGTCGCGGTCAATGGGAAAAGGCGCTTATCTGCAATATAGGTGTTTCTGCGTGCTGCGCCCGCCCAAAGAGTGCCCGGGTCAAAACGACAACGCAGGCATGTCGGGTGCCACTGTCTGCACCAGCACAGCAAGTTTTGAGCAAATATCTCCTTCCGTTCGGCCGCAATGGCAAGAAGCTTGTGCATCTTCTCTGTTCGTCGCGGTCAATGGGAAAAGGCGCTTATCTGCAATCTAGGTGTTTCTGCATGCTGCGCCCGCCCAAAGAGTGCCCGGGTGAAAACGACAACGCAGGCATGTCGGGTGCCACTGTCTGCACCAGCACAGCAAGTTTTGAGCAAATATCTCCTTCCGTTCGGCCGCAATGGCAAGAAGCTTGTGCATCTTCTCTGTTCGTCGCGGTCAATGGGAAAAGGCGCTTTTCAGCAATTTAGGTGTTTCTGCGTGCTGCGCCCGCCCAAAGAGTGCCCGGGTTAAATCGACAACGTAGGCATGTCGGGTGCCACTGTCTGCACCAGCACAGCAAGTTTTGAGCAAATATCTCCTTCCGTTCGGCCTCAATGGCAAGAAGCTTGTGCATCTTCTATGTTCATCGCGGTCAATGGGAAAAGTCGCTTATCTGCAATTTAGGTGTTTCTGCGTGCTGTGCCCGCCCAAAGAGTGCCCGGGTTAAATCGACAACGTAGGCATGTCGGGTGCCACTGTCTGCACCAGCACAGCAAGTTTTGAGCAAATATCTCCTTCCGTTCGGCCGCAATGGCAAGAAGCTTGTGCATCCTCTCTGTTCGTCGCGGTCAATGGGAAAAGGCGCTTATCTGCAATCTAGGTGTTTCTGCGTGCTGCACCCACCCAAAGAGTGCCCGGGTGAAAACGACAATGCAGGCATGTCGGGTGCCACTGTCTGCACCAGCACAGCAAGTTTTGAGCAAATATCTCCTTCCGTTCGGCCGCAATGGCAAGAAGCTTGTGCATCTTCTATGTTCGTCGCGGTCAATGGGAAAAGGCGCTTATCTGCAATCTAGGTGTTTCTGCGTGCTGCGCCCGCCCAAACAGTGCCCGGGTTAAATCGACAACGCAGGCATGTCGGGTGCCACTGTCTGCACCAGCACAGCAAGTTTTGAGCAAATATCTCCTTCCGTTCGGCCTCAATGGTAAGAAGCTTGTGCATCTTCTCTGTTCGTCGCGGTCAATGGGAAAAGGCGCTTATCTGCAATCTAGGTGTTTCTGCATGCTGCGCCCGCCCAAAGAGTGCCCGGGTGAAAACGACAACGCAGGCATGTCGGGTGCCACTGTCTGCACCAGCACAGCAAGTTTTGAGCAAATATCTCCTTCCGTTCGGCCGCAATGGCAAGAAGCTTGTGCATCTTCTCTGTTCGTCGCGGTCAATGGGAAAAGGCGCTTTTCAGCAATTTAGGTGTTTCTGCGTGCTGCGCCCGCCCAAAGAGTGCCCGGGTTAAATCGACAACGTAGGCATGTCGGGTGCCACTGTCTGCACCAGCACAGCAAGTTTTGAGCAAATATCTCCTTCCGTTCGGCCTCAATGGCAAGAAGCTTGTGCATCTTCTATGTTCGTCGCGGTCAATGGGAAAAGGCGCTTATCTGCAATTTAGGTGTTTCTGCGTGCTGTGCCCGCCCAAAGAGTGCCCGGGTTAAATCGACAACGTAGGCATGTCGGGTGCCACTGTCTGCACCAGCACAGCAAGTTTTGAGCAAATATCTCCTTCCGTTCGGCCTCAATGGTAAGAAGCTTGTGCATCTTCTCTGTTCGTCGCGGTCAATGGGAAAAGGCGCTTATCTGCAATCTAGGTGTTTCTGCGTGCTGCGCCCGCCCAAAGAGTGCCCGGGTGAAAACGACAACGCAGGCATGTCGGGTGCCCCTGTCTGCACCAGCACAGCAAGTTTTGAGCAAATATCTCCTTCCATTAGGCCGCAATGGCAAGAAGCTTGTGCATCCTCTCTGTTCGTCGCGGTCAATGGGAAAAGGCGCTTATCTGCAATCTAGGTGTTTCTGCGTGCTGCGCCCGCCCAAAGAGTGCCCGGGTGAAAACGACAACGCAGGCATGTCGGGTGCCACTGTCTGCACCAGCACAGCAAGTTTTTAGCAAATATCTCCTTCCGTTCGGCCGCAATGGCAAGAAGCTTGTGCATCTTCTCTGTTCGTCGCTGTCAATGGGAAAAGGCGCTTATCTGCAATCTAGGTGTTTCTGCGTGCTGCGCCCGCCCAAAGAGTGCCCGGGTGAAAACGACAACACAGGCATGTCGGGTGCCACTGTCTGCACCAGCACAGCAAGTTTTGAGCAAATATCTCCTTCCGTTCGGCCGCAATGGCAAGAAGCTTGTGCATCTTCTATGTTCGTCGCGGTCAATGGGAAAAGGCGCTTATCTGCAATCTAGGTGTTTCTGCGTGCTGCGCCCGCCCAAACAGTGCCCGGGTTAAATCGACAACGCAGGCATGTCGGGTGCCACTGTCTGCACCAGCACAGCAAGTTTTGAGCAAATATCTCCTTCCGTTCGGCCTCAATGGTAAGAAGCTTGTGCATCTTCTCTGTTCGTCGCGGTCAATGGGAAAAGGCGCTTATCTGCAATCTAGGTGTTTCTGCATGCTGCGCCCGCCCAAAGAGTGCCCGGGTGAAAACGACAACGCAGGCATGTCGGGTGCCACTGTCTGCACCAGCACAGCAAGTTTTGAGCAAATATCTCCTTCCGTTCGGCCGCAATGGCAAGAAGCTTGTGCATCTTCTCTGTTCGTCGCGGTCAATGGGAAAAGGCGCTTTTCAGCAATTTAGGTGTTTCTGCGTGCTGCGCCCGCCCAAAGAGTGCCCGGGTTAAATCGACAACGTAGGCATGTCGGGTGCCACTGTCTGCACCAGCACAGCAAGTTTTGAGCAAATATCTCCTTCCGTTCGGCCTCAATGGCAAGAAGCTTGTGCATCTTCTATGTTCGTCGCGGTCAATGGGAAAAGGCGCTTATCTGCAATTTAGGTGTTTCTGCGTGCTGTGCCCGCCCAAAGAGTGCCCGGGTTAAATCGACAACGTAGGCATGTCGGGTGCCACTGTCTGCACCAGCACAGCAAGTTTTGAGCAAATATCTCCTTCCGTTCGGCCTCAATGGTAAGAAGCTTGTGCATCTATTCTGTTCGTCGCGGTCAATGGGAAAAGGCGCTTATCTGCAATCTAGGTGTTTCTGCGTGCTGCGCCCGCCCAAAGAGTGCCCGGGTGAAAACGACAACGCAGGCATGTCGGGTGCCCCTGTCTGCACCAGCACAGCAAGTTTTGAGCAAATATCTCCTTCCATTAGGCCGCAATGGCAAGAAGCTTGTGCATCCTCTCTGTTCGTCGCGGTCAATGGGAAAAGGCGCTTATCTGCAATCTAGGTGTTTCTGCGTGCTGCGCCCGCCCAAAGAGTGCCCGGGTGAAAACGACAACGCAGGCATGTCGGGTGCCACTGTCTGCACCAGCAGAGCAAGTTTTTAGCAAATATCTCCTTCCGTTCGGCCGCAATGGCAAGAAGCTTGTGCATCTTCTCTGTTCGTCGCTGTCAATGGGAAAAGGCGCTTATCTGCAATCTAGGTGTTTCTGCGTGCTGCGCCCGCCCAAAGAGTGCCCGGGTGAAAACGACAACGCAGGCATGTCGGGTGCCACTGTCTGCACCAGCACAGCAAGTTTTGAGCAAATATCTCCTTCCGTTCGGCCGCAATGGCAAGAAGCTTGTGCATCTTCTCTGTTCGTCGCGGTCAATGGGAAAAGGCGCTTATCTGCAATCTAGGTGTTTCTGCGTGCTGCGCCCGCCCAAAGAGTGCCCGGGTGAAAACGACAACGCAGGCATGTCGGGTGCCACTGTCTGCACCAGCACAGCAAGTTTTGAGCAAATATCTCCTTCCGTTCGGCCGCAATGGCAAGAAGCTTGTGCATCTTCTCTGTTCGTCGCTGTCAATGGGAAAAGGCGCTTATCTGCAATCTAGGTGTTTCTGCGTGCTGCGCCCGCCCAAAGAGTGCCCGGGTTAAATCGACAACGCAGGCATGTCGGGTTCCACTGTCTGCACCAGCACAGCAAGTTTTGAGCAAATATCTCCTTCCGTTCGGCCTCAAAGGTAAGAAGCTTGTGCATCTTCTCTGTTCGTCGCGGTCAATGGGAAAAGGCGCTTATCTGCAATCTAGGTGTTTCTGCGTGCTGCGCCCGCCCAAAGAGTGCCCGGGTGAAAACGACAACGCAGGCATGTCGGGTGCCACTGTCTGCACCAGCACAGCAAGTTTTGAGCAAATATCTCCTTCCGTTCGGCCGCAATGGCAAGAAGCTTGTGCATCTTCTCTGTTCGTCGCGGTCAATGGGAAAAGGCGCTTATCTGCAATCTAGGTGTTTCTGCGTGCTGCGCCCGCCCAAAGAGTGCCCGGGTGAAAACGACAACGCAGGCATGTCGGGTGCCACTGTCTGCACCAGCACAGCAAGTTTTGAGCAAATATCTCCTTCCGTTCGGCCGCAATGGCAAGAAGCTTGTGCATCTTCTCTGTTCGTCGCGGTCAATGGGAAAAGGCGCTTATCTGCAATCTAGGTGTTTCTGCGTGCTTCGCCCGCCCAAAGAGTGCCCAGGTGAAAACGACAACGCAGGCATGTCGGGTGCCACTGTCTGCACCAGCACAGCAAGTTTTGAGCAAATATCTCCTTCCGTTCGGCCGCAATGGCAAGAAGCTTGTGCATCCTCTCTGTTCGTCGCGGTCAATGGGAAAAGGCGCTTATCTGCAATCTAGGTGTTTCTGCGTGCTGCGCCCGCCCAAAGAGTGCCCGGGTGAAAACGACAACGCAGGCATGTCGGGTGCCACTGTCTGCACCAGCACAGCAAGTTTTGAGCAAATATCTCCTTCCGTTCGGCCGCAATGGCAAGAAGCTTGTGCATCTTCTCTGTTCGTCGCGGTCAATGGGAAAAGGCGCTTATCTGCAATCTAGGTGTTTCTGCGTGCTGCACCCGCCCAAAGAGTGCCCGGGTGAAAACGACAACGCAGGCATGTCGGGTGCCACTGTCTGCACCAGCACAGCAAGTTTTGAGCAAATATCTCCTTCCGTTCGGCCGCAATGGCAAGAAGCTTGTGCATCTTCTCTGTTCGTCGCCGTCAATGGGAAAAGGCGCTTATCTGCAATCTAGGTGTTTCTGCGTGCTGCGCCCGCCCAAAGAGTGCCCGGGTGAAAACGACAACGCAGGCATGTCGGGTGCCACTGTCTGCACCAGCAAAGCAAGTTTTGAGCAAATATCTCCTTCCGTTCGGCCGCAATGGCAAGAAGCTTGTGCATCTTCTCTGTTCGTCGCGGTCAATGGGAAAAGGCGCTTATCTGCAATCTAGGTGTTTCTGCGTGCTTCGCCCGCCCAAAGAGTGCCCAGGTGAAAACGACAACGCAGGCATGTCGGGTGCCACTGTCTGCACCAGCACAGCAAGTTTTGAGCAAATATCTCCTTCCGTTCGGCCGCAATGGCAAGAAGCTTGTGCATCTTCTCTGTTCGTCGCGGTCAATGGGAAAAGGCGCTTATCTGCAATCTAGGTGTTTCTGCGTGCTTCGCCCGCCCAAAGAGTGCCAAGGTGAAAACGACAACGCAGGCATGTCGGGTGCCACTGTCTGCACCAGCACAGCAAGTTTTGAGCAAATATCTCCTTCCGTTCGGCCGCAATGGCAAGAAGCTTGTGCATCTTCTCTGTTCGTCGCGGTCAATGGGAAAAGGCGCTTATCTGCAATCTAGGTGTTTCTGCGTGCTGCACCCGCCCAAAGAGTGCCCGGGTGAAAACGACAACGCAGGCATGTCGGGTGCCACTGTCTGCACCAGCACAGCAAGTTTTGAGCAAATATCTCCTTCCGTTCGGCCGCAATGGCAAGAAGCTTGTGCATCTTCTCTGTTCGTCGCGGTCAATGGGAAAAGGCGCTTATCTGCAATCTAGGTGTTTCTGCGTGCTGCGCCCGCCCAAAGAGTGCCCGGGTGAAAACGACAATGCAGGCATGTCGGGTGCTACTGTCTGCACCAGCACAGCAAGTTTTGAGCAAATATCTCCTTCCGTTCGGCCGCAATGGCAAGAAGCTTGTGCATCTTCTCTGTTCGTCGCGGTCAATGGGAAAAGGCGCTTATCTGCAATCTAGGTGTTTCTGCGTGCTTCGCCCGCCCAAAGAGTGCCCAGGTGAAAACGACAACGCAGGCATGTCGGGTGCCACTGTCTGCACCAGCACAGCAAGTTTTGAGCAAATATCTCCTTCCGTTCGGCCGCAATGGCAAGAAGCTTGTGCATCTTCTCTGTTCGTCGCGGTCAATGGGAAAAGGCGCTTATCTGCAATCTAGGTGTTTCTGCGTGCTGCGCCCGCCCAAAGAGTGCCCGGGTCAAAACGACAACGCAGGCATGTCGGGTGCCACTGTCTGCACCAGCACAGCAAGTTTTGAGCAAATATCTCCTTCCTTTCGGCCGCAATGGCAAGAAGCTTGTGCATCTTCTATGTTCGTCGCGGTCAATGGGAAAAGGCGCTTATCTGCAATCTAGGTGTTTCTGCGTGCTGCGGCCGCCCAAAGAGTGCCCGGGTTAAAGCGACAACGCAGGCATGTCGGGTGCCACTGTCTGCACCAGCACAGCAAGTTTTGAGCAAATATCTCCTTCCGTTCGGCCGCAATGGCAAGAAGCTTGTGCATCTTCTCTGTTCGTCGCGGTCAATGGGAAAAGGCGCTTATCTGCAATCTAGGTGTTTCTGCGTGCTGCGCCCGCCCAAAGAGTGCTCGGGTGAAAACTACAACGCAGGCATGTCGGGTGCCACTGTCTGCACCAGCAAAGCAAGTTTTGAGCAAATATCTCCTTCCGTTCGGCCGCAATGGCAAGAAGCTTGTGCATCTTCTCTGTTCGTCGCGGTCAATGGGAAAAGGCGCTTATCTGCAATCTAGGTGTTTCTGCGTGCTTCGCCCGCCCAAAGAGTGCCAAGGTGAAAACGACAACGCAGGCATGTCGGGTGCCACTGTCTGCACCAGCACAGCAAGTTTTGAGCAAATATCTCCTTCCATTCGGCCGCAATGGCAAGAAGCTTGTGCATCCTCTCTGTTCGTCGCGGTCAATGGGAAAAGGCGCTTATCTGCAATCTAGGTGTTTCTGCGTGCTGCGCCCGCCCAAAGAGTGCCCGGGTGAAAACGACAACGCAGGCATGTCCGGTGCCACTGTCTGCACCAGCACAGCAAGTTTTGAGCAAATATCTCCTTCCGTTCGGCCGCAATGGCAAGAAGCTTGTGCATCTTCTCTGTTCGTCGCGGTCAATGGGAAAAGGCGCTTATCTGCAATCTAGGTGTTTCTGCGTGCTGCACCCGCCCAAAGAGTGCCCGGGTGAAAACGACAACGCAGGCATGTCGGGTGCCACTGTCTGCACCAGCACAGCAAGTTTTGAGCAAATATCTCCTTCCGTTCGGCCGCAATGGCAAGAAGCTTGTGCATCTTCTCTGTTCGTCGCGGTCAATGGGAAAAGGCGCTTATCTGCAATCTAGGTGTTTCTGCGTGCTGCGCCCGCCCAAAGAGTGCCCGGGTGAAAACGACAACGCAGGCATGTCGGGTGCTACTGTCTGCACCAGCACAGCAAGATTTGAGCAAATATCTCCTTCCGTTCGGCCGCAATGGCAAGAAGCTTGTGCATCTTCTCTGTTCGTCGCGGTCAATGGGAAAAGGCGCTTATCTGCAATCTAGGTGTTTCTGCGTGCTTCGCCCGCCCAAAGAGTGCCCAGGTGAAAACGACAACGCAGGCATGTCGGGTGCCACTGTCTGCACCAGCACAGCAAGTTTTGAGCAAATATCTCCTTCCGTTCGGCCGCAATGGCAAGAAGCTTGTGCATCTTCTCTGTTCGTCGCGGTCAATGGGAAAAGGCGCTTATCTGCAATATAGGTGTTTCTGCGTGCTGCGCCCGCCCAAAGAGTGCCCGGGTCAAAACGACAACGCAGGCATGTCGGGTGCCACTGTCTGCACCAGCACAGCAAGTTTTGAGCAAATATCTCCTTCCTTTCGGCCGCAATGGCAAGAAGCTTGTGCATCTTCTATGTTCGTCGCGGTCAATGGGAAAAGGCGCTTATCTGCAATCTAGGTGTTTCTGCGTGCTGCGCCCGCCCAAAGAGTGCCAGGGTTAAAGCGACAACGCAGGCATGTCGGGTGCCACTGTCTGCACCAGCACAGCAAGTTTTGAGCAAATATCTCCTTCCGTTCGGCCGCAATGGCAAGAAGCTTGTGCATCTTCTCTGTTCGTCGCGGTCAATGGGAAAAGGCGCTTATCTGCAATCTAGGTGTTTCTGCGTGCTGCGCCCGCCCAAAGAGTGCTCGGGTGAAAACTACAACGCAGGCATGTCGGGTGCCACTGTCTGCACCAGCACAGCAAGTTTTGAGCAAATATCTCCTTCCGTTCGGCCGCAATGGCAAGAAGCGTGTGCATCTTCTCTGTTCGTCGCGGTCAATGGGAAAAGGCGCTTATCTGCAATCTAGGTGTTTCTGCGTGCTGCACCCGCCCAAAGAGTGCCCGGGTGAAAACGACAACGCAGGCATGTCGGGTGCCACTGTCTGCACCAGCACAGCAAGTTTTGAGCAAATATCTCCTTCCGTTCGGCCGCAATGGCAAGAAGCTTGTGCATCCTCTCTGTTCGTCGCGGTCAATGGGAAAAGGCGCTTATCTGCAATCTAGGTGTTTCTGCGTGCTGCGCCCGCCCAAAGAGTGCCCGGGTGAAAACGACAACGCAGGCATGTCGGGTGCCACTGTCTGCACCAGCACAGCAAGTTTTGAGCAAATATCTCCTTCCGTTCGTCCGCAATGGCAAGAAGCTTGTGCATCCTCTCTGTTCGTCGCGGTCAATGGGAAAAGGCGCTTATCTGCAATCTAGGTGTTTCTGCGTGCTGCGCCCGCCCAAAGAGTGCCCGGGTGAAAACGACAACGCAGGCATGTCGGGTGCCACTGTCTGCACCAGCACAGCAAGTTTTGAGCAAATATCTCCTTCCGTTCGGCCGCAATGGCAAGAAGCTTGTGCATCTTCTCTGTTCGTCGCGGTCAATGGGAAAAGGCGCTTATCTGCAATCTAGGTGTTTCTGCGTGCTGCGCCCGCCCAAAGAGTGCCCGGGTGAAAACGACAACGCAGGCATGTCGGGTGCCACTGTCTGCACCAGCACAGCAAGTTTTGAGCAAATATCTCCTTCCGTTCGGCCGCAATGGCAAGAAGCTTGTGCATCTCTGTTCGTCGCGGTCAATGGGAAAAGGCGCTTATCTGCAATCTAGGTGTTTCTGCGTGCTGCACCCGCCCAAACAGTGCCCGGGTAAAAACGACAACGCAGGCATGTCGGGTGCCACTGTCTGCACCAGCACAGCAAGTTTTGAGCAAATATCTCCTTCCGTTCGGCCGCAATGGCAAGAAGCTTGTGCATCTTCTCTGTTCGTCGCGGTCAATGGGAAAAGGCGCTTTTCAGCAATTTAGGTGTTTCTGCGTGCTGCGCCCGCCCAAAGAGTGCCCGGGTTAAATCGACAACTTAGGCATGTCGGGTGCCACTGTCTGCACCAGCACAGCAAGTTTTGAGCAAATATCTCCTTCCGTTCGGCCTCAATGGTAAGAAGCTTGTGCATCTTCTCTGTTCGTCGCGGTCAATGGGAAAAGGCGCTTATCTGCAATCTAGGTGTTTCTGCGTGCTTCGCCCGCCCAAAGAGTGCCCAGGTGAAAACGACAACGCAGGCATGTCGGGTGCCACTGTCTGCACCAGCACAGCAAGTTTTGAGCAAATATCTCCTTCCGTTCGGCCGCAATGGCAAGAAGCTTGTGCATCCTCTCTGTTCGTCGCGGTCAATGGGAAAAGGCGCTTATCTGCAATCTAGGTGTTTCTGCGTGCTGCGCCCGCCCAAAGAGTGCCCGGGTGAAAACGACAACGCAGGCATGTCGGGTGCCACTGTCTGCACCAGCACAGCAAGTTTTGAGCAAATATCTCCTTCCGTTCGGCCGCAATGGCAAGAAGCTTGTGCATCTTCTCTGTTCGTCGCGGTCAATGGGAAAAGGCGCTTATCTGCAATCTAGGTGTTTCTGCGTGCTGCACCCGCCCAAAGAGTGCCCGGGTGAAAACGACAACGCAGGCATGTCGGGTGCCACTGTCTGCACCAGCACAGCAAGTTTTGAGCAAATATCTCCTTCCGTTCGGCCGCAATGGCAAGAAGCTTGTGCATCTTCTCTGTTCGTCGCCGTCAATGGGAAAAGGCGCTTATCTGCAATCTAGGTGTTTCTGCGTGCTGCGCCCGCCCAAAGAGTGCCCGGGTGAAAACGACAACGCAGGCATGTCGGGTGCCACTGTCTGCACCAGCAAAGCAAGTTTTGAGCAAATATCTCCTTCCGTTCGGCCGCAATGGCAAGAAGCTTGTGCATCTTCTCTGTTCGTCGCGGTCAATGGGAAAAGGCGCTTTTCAGCAATTTAGGTGTTTCTGCGTGCTGCGCCCGCCCAAAGAGTGCCCGGGTTAAATCGACAACGTAGGCATGTCGGGTGCCACTGTCTGCACCAGCACAGCAAGTTTTGAGCAAATATCTCCTTCCGTTCGGCCTCAATGGCAAGAAGCTTGTGCATCTTCTATGTTCGTCGCGGTCAATGGGAAAAGGCGCTTATCTGCAATTTAGGTGTTTCTGCGTGCTGTGCCCGCCCAAAGAGTGCCCGGGTTAAATCGACAACGTAGGCATGTCGGGTGCCACTGTCTGCACCAGCACAGCAAGTTTTGAGCAAATATCTCCTTCCGTTCGGCCTCAATGGTAAGAAGCTTGTGCATCTTCTCTGTTCGTCGCGGTCAATGGGAAAAGGCGCTTATCTGCAATCTAGGTGTTTCTGCGTGCTGCGCCCGCCCAAAGAGTGCCCGGGTGAAAACGACAACGCAGGCATGTCGGGTGCCCCTGTCTGCACCAGCACAGCAAGTTTTGAGCAAATATCTCCTTCCATTAGGCCGCAATGGCAAGAAGCTTGTGCATCCTCTCTGTTCGTCGCGGTCAATGGGAAAAGGCGCTTATCTGCAATCTAGGTGTTTCTGCGTGCTGCGCCCGCCCAAAGAGTGCCCGGGTGAAAACGACAACGCAGGCATGTCGGGTGCCACTGTCTGCACCAGCACAGCAAGTTTTTAGCAAATATCTCCTTCCGTTCGGCCGCAATGGCAAGAAGCTTGTGCATCTTCTCTGTTCGTCGCTGTCAATGGGAAAAGGCGCTTATCTGCAATCTAGGTGTTTCTGCGTGCTGCGCCCGCCCAAAGAGTGCCCGGGTGAAAACGACAACGCAGGCATGTCGGGTGCCACTGTCTGCACCATTACAGCAAGTTTTGAGCAAATATCTCCTTCCGTTCTGCCGCAATGGCAAGAAGCTTGTGCATCCTCTCTGTTCGTCGCGGTCAATGGGAAAAGGCGCTTATCTGCAATCTAGGTGTTTCTGCGTGCTGCGCCCGCCCAAAGAGTGCCCGGGTGAAAACGACAACGCAGGCATGTCGGGTGCCACTGTCTGCACCAGCACAGCAAGTTTTGAGCAAATATCTCCTTCCGTTCGGCCGCAATGGCAAGAAGCTTGTGCATCTTCTCTGTTCGTCGCGGTCAATGGGAAAAGGCGCTTATCTGCAATCTAGGTGTTTCTGCGTGCTGCGCCCGCCCAAAGAGTGCCCGGGTGAAAACGACAACGCAGGCATGTCGGGTGCCACTGTCTGCACCAGCACAGCAAGTTTTGAGCAAATATCTCCTTCCGTTCGGCCGCAATGGCAAGAAGCTTGTGCATCTTCTCTGTTCGTCGCGGTCAATGGGAAAAGGCGCTTATCTGCAATCTAGGTGTTTCTGCGTGCTTCGCCCGCCCAAAGAGTGCCCAGGTGAAAACGACAACGCAGGCATGTCGGGTGCCACTGTCTGCACCAGCACAGCAAGTTTTGAGCAAATATCTCCTTCCGTTCGGCCGCAATGGCAAGAAGCTTGTGCATCCTCTCTGTTCGTCGCGGTCAATGGGAAAAGGCGCTTATCTGCAATCTAGGTGTTTCTGCGTGCTGCGCCCGCCCAAAGAGTGCCCGGGTGAAAACGACAACGCAGGCATGTCGGGTGCCACTGTCTGCACCAGCACAGCAAGTTTTGAGCAAATATCTCCTTCCGTTCGGCCGCAATGGCAAGAAGCTTGTGCATCTTCTCTGTTCGTCGCGGTCAATGGGAAAAGGCGCTTATCTGCAATCTAGGTGTTTCTGCGTGCTGCACCCGCCCAAAGAGTGCCCGGGTGAAAACGACAACGCAGGCATGTCGGGTGCCACTGTCTGCACCAGCACAGCAAGTTTTGAGCAAATATCTCCTTCCGTTCGGCCGCAATGGCAAGAAGCTTGTGCATCTTCTCTGTTCGTCGCCGTCAATGGGAAAAGGCGCTTATCTGCAATCTAGGTGTTTCTGCGTGCTGCGCCCGCCCAAAGAGTTCCCGGGTGAAAACGACAACGCAGGCATGTCGGGTGCCACTGTCTGCACCAGCAAAGCAAGTTTTGAGCAAATATCTCCTTCCGTTCGGCCGCAATGGCAAGAAGCTTGTGCATCTTCTCTGTTCGTCGCGGTCAATGGGAAAAGGCGCTTATCTGCAATCTAGGTGTTTCTGCGTGCTTCGCCCGCCCAAAGAGTGCCCAGGTGAAAACGACAACGCAGGCATGTCGGGTGCCACTGTCTGCACCAGCACAGCAAGTTTTGAGCAAATATCTCCTTCCGTTCGGCCGCAATGGCAAGAAGCTTGTGCATCTTCTCTGTTCGTCGCGGTCAATGGGAAAAGGCGCTTATCTGCAATCTAGGTGTTTCTGCGTGCTTCGCCCGCCCAAAGAGTGCCAAGGTGAAAACGACAACGCAGGCATGTCGGGTGCCACTGTCTGCACCAGCACAGCAAGTTTTGAGCAAATATCTCCTTCCATTCGGCCGCAATGGCAAGAAGCTTGTGCATCCTCTCTGTTCGTCGCGGTCAATGGGAAAAGGCGCTTATCTGCAATCTAGGTGTTTCTGCGTGCTGCGCCCGCCCAAAGAGTGCCCGGGTGAAAACGACAACGCAGGCATGTCCGGTGCCACTGTCTGCACCAGCACAGCAAGTTTTGAGCAAATATCTCCTTCCGTTCGGCCGCAATGGCAAGAAGCTTGTGCATCTTCTCTGTTCGTCGCGGTCAATGGGAAAAGGCGCTTATCTGCAATCTAGGTGTTTCTGCGTGCTGCGCCCGCCCAAAGAGTGCCCGGGTGAAAACGACAACGCAGGCATGTCGGGTGCCACTGTCTGCACCAGCACAGCAAGTTTTGAGCAAATATCTCCTTCCGTTCGGCCGCAATGGCAAGAAGCTTGTGCATCTTCTCTGTTCGTCGCGGTCAATGGGAAAGGGCGCTTATCTGCAATATAGGTGTTTCTGCGTGCTGCACCCGCCCAAAGAGTGCCCGGGTGAAAACGACAACGCAGGCATGTCGGGTGCCACTGTCTGCACCAGCACAGCAAGTTTTGAGCAAATATCTCCTTCCGTTCGGCCGCAATGGCAAGAAGCTTGTGCATCTTCTCTGTTCGTCGCGGTCAATGGGAAAAGGCGCTTATCTGCAATCTAGGTGTTTCTGCGTGCTGCGCCCGCCCAAAAAGTGCCCGGGTGAAAACGACAAATCAGGCATGTCGGGTGCCACTGTCTGCACCAGCACAGCAAGTTTTGAGCAAATATCTCCTTCCGTTCGGCCGCAATGGCAAGAAGCTTGTGCATCTTCTCTGTTCATCGCGGTCAATGGGAAAAGGCGCTTATCTGCAATCTAGGTGTTTCTGCGTGCTGCGCCCGCCCAAAGAGTGCCCGGGTGAAAACGACAACGCAGGCATGTCGGGTGCCACTGTCTGCACCAGCACAGCTAGTTTTGAGCAAATATCTCCTTCCGTTCGGCCGCAATGGCAAGAAGCTTGTGCATCCTCTCTGTTCGTCGCGGTCAATGGGAAAAGGCGCTTATCTGCAATCTAGGTGTTTCTGCGTGCTGCACCCGCCCAAAGAGTGCCCGGGTGAAAACGACAACTTAGGCATGTCGGGTGCCACTGTCTGCACCAGCACAGCAAGTTTTGAGCAAATATCTCCTTCCGTTCGGCCGCAATGGCAAGAAGCTTGTGCATCTTCTCTGTTCGTCGCGGTCAATGGGAAAAGGCGCTTATCTGCAATCTAGGTGTTTCTGCGTGCTGCGCCCGCCCAAAGAGTGCCCGGGTGAAAACGACAACGCAGGCATGTCGGGTGCCACTGTCTGCACCAGCACAGCAAGTTTTGAGCAAATATCTCCTTCCGTTCGGCCGCAATGGCAAGAAGCTTGTGCATCCTCTCTGTTCGTCGCGGTCAATGGGAAAAGGCGCTTATCTGCAATCTAGGTGTTTCTGCGTGCTGCGCCCGCCCAAAGAGTGCCCGGGTGAAAACGACAACGCAGGCATGTCGGGTGCCACTGTCTGCACCAGCACAGCAAGTTTTGAGCAAATATCTCCTTCCGTTCGGCCGCAATGGTAAGAAGCTTGTGCATCCTCTCTGTTCGTCGCGGTCAATGGGAAAAGGCGCTTATCTGCAATCTAGGTGTTTCTGCGTGCTGCGCCTGCCCAAAGAGTGACCGGGTGAAAACGACAACGCAGGCATGTCGGGTGCCACTGTCTGCACCAGCACAGCAAGTTTTGAGCAAATATCTCCTTCCGTTCGGCCGCAATGGCAAGAAGCTTGTGCATCTTCTCTGTTCGTCGCGGTCAATGGGAAAAGGCGCTTATCTGCAATCTAGGTGTTTCTGCATGCTGCGCCCGCCCAAAGAGTGCCCGGGTGAAAACGACAACGCAGGCATGTCGGGTGCCACTGTCTGCACCAGCACAGCAAGTTTTGAGCAAATATCTCCTTCCGTTCGGCCGCAATGGCAAGAAGCTTGTGCATCTTCTCTGTTCGTCGCGGTCAATGGGAAAGGGCGCTTATCTGCAATCTAGGTGTTTCTGCGTGCTGCACCCGCCCAAAGAGTGCCCGGGTGAAAACGACAACGCAGGCATGTCGGGTGCCACTGTCTGCACCAGCACAGCAAGTTTTGAGCAAATATCTCCTTCCGTTCGGCCGCAATGGCAAGAAGCTTGTGCATCTTCTCTGTTCGTCGCGGTCAATGGGAAAAGGCGCTTATCTGCAATCTAGGTGTTTCTGCGTGCTGCGCCCGCCCAAAAAGTGCCCGGGTGAAAACGACAAATCAGGCATGTCGGGTGCCACTGTCTGCACCAGCACAGCAAGTTTTGAGCAAATATCTCCTTCCGTTCGGCCGCAATGGCAAGAAGCTTGTGCATCTTCTCTGTTCGTCGCGGTCAATGGGAAAAGGCGCTTATCTGCAATCTAGGTGTTTCTGCGTGCTGCGCCCGCCCAAAGAGTGCCCGGGTGAAAACGACAACGCAGGCATGTCGGGTGCCACTGTCTGCACCAGCACAGCAAGTTTTGAGCAAATATCTCCTTCCGTTCGGCCGCAATGGCAAGAAGCTTGTGCATCTTCTCTGTTCGTCGCGGTCAATGGGAAAGGGCGCTTATCTGCAATCTAGGTGTTTCTGCGTGCTGCACCCGCCCAAAGAGTGCCCGGGTGAAAACGACAACGCAGGCATGTCGGGTGCCACTGTCTGCACCAGCACAGCAAGTTTTGAGCAAATATCTCCTTCCGTTCGGCCGCAATGGCAAGAAGCTTGTGCATCTTCTCTGTTCGTCGCGGTCAATAGGAAAAGGCGCTTATCTGCAATCTAGGTGTTTCTGCGTGCTGCGCCCGCCCAAAAAGTGCCCGGGTGAAAACGACAAATCAGGCATGTCGGGTGCCACTGTCTGCACCAGCACAGCAAGTTTTGAGCAAATATCTCCTTCCGTTCGGCCGCAATGGCAAGAAGCTTGTGCATCTTCTCTGTTCGTCGCGGTCAATGGGAAAAGGCGCTTATCTGCAATCTAGGTGTTTCTGCGTGCTGCGCCCGCCCAAAGAGTGCCCGGGTGAAAACGACAACGCAGGCATGTCGGGTGCCACTGTCTGCACCAGCACAGCTAGTTTTGAGCTAATATCTCCTTCCGTTCGGCCGCAATGGCAAGAAGCTTGTGCATCCTCTCTGTTCGTCGCGGTCAATGGGAAAAGGCGCTTATCTGCAATCTAGGTGTTTCTGCGTGCTGCACCCGCCCAAAGAGTGCCCGGGTGAAAACGACAACTTAGGCATGTCGGGTGCCACTGTCTGCACCAGCACAGCAAGTTTTGAGCAAATATCTCCTTCCGTTCGGCCGCAATGGCAAGAAGCTTGTGCATCTTCTCTGTTCGTCGCGGTCAATGGGAAAAGGCGCTTATCTGCAATCTAGGTGTTTCTGCGTGCTGCGCCCGCCCAAAGAGTGCCCGGGTGAAAACGACAACGCAGGCATGTCGGGTGCCACTGTCTGCACCAGCACAGCAAGTTTTGAGCAAATATCTCCTTCCGTTCGGCCGCAATGGCAAGAAGCTTGTGCATCCTCTCTGTTCGTCGCGGTCAATGGGAAAAGGCGCTTATCTGCAATCTAGGTGTTTCTGCGTGCTGCGCCCGCCCAAAGAGTGCCCGGGTGAAAACGACAACGCAGGCATGTCGGGTGCCACTGTCTGCACCAGCACAGCAAGTTTTGAGCAAATATCTCCTTCCGTTCGGCCGCAATGGTAAGAAGCTTGTGCATCCTCTCTGTTCGTCGCGGTCAATGGGAAAAGGCGCTTATCTGCAATCTAGGTGTTTCTGCGTGCTGCGCCTGCCCAAAGAGTGCCCGGGTGAAAACGACAACGCAGGCATGTCGGGTGCCACTGTCTGCACCAGCACAGCAAGTTATGAGCAAATATCTCCTTCCATTCGGCCGCAATGGCAAGAAGCTTGTGCATCCTCTCTGTTCGTCGCGGTCAATGGGAAAAGGCGCTTATCTGCAATCTAGGTGTTTCTGCGTGCTGTGCCCGCCCAAAAAGTGCCCGGGTGAAAACGACAACGCAGGCATGTCGGGTGCCACTGTCTGCACCAGCACAGCAAGTTTTGAGCAAATATCTCCTTCCGTTCGGCCGCAATGGCAAGAAGCTTGTGCATCCTCTCTGTTCGTCGCGGTCAATGGGAAAAGGCGCTTATCTGCAATCTAGGTGTTTCTGCGTGCTGCACCCGCCCAAAGAGTGCCCGGGTGAAAACGACAACGCAGGCATGTCGGGTGCCACTGTCTGCACCAGCACAGCAAGTTTTGAGCAAATATCTCCTTCCGTTCGGCCGCAATGGCAAGAAGCTTGTGCATCCTCTCTGTTCGTCGCGGTCAATGGGAAAAGGCGCTTATCTGCAATCTAGGTGTTTCTGCGTGCTGCACCCGCCCAAAGAGTGCCCGGGTGAAAACGACAACGCAGGCATGTCGGGTGCCACTGTCTGCACCAGCACAGCAAGTTTTGAGCAAATATCTCCTTCCGTTCGGCCGCAATGGCAAGAAGCTTGTGCATCTTCTCTGTTCGTCGCCGTCAATGGGAAAAGGCGCTTATCTGCAATCTAGGTGTTTCTGCGTGCTGCGCCCGCCCAAAGAGTGCCCGGGTGAAAACGACAACGCAGGCATGTCGGGTGCCACTGTCTGCACCAGCAAAGCAAGTTTTGAGCAAATATCTCCTTCCGTTCGGCCGCAATGGCAAGAAGCTTGTGCATCTTCTCTGTTCGTCGCGGTCAATGGGAAAAGGCGCTTTTCAGCAATTTAGGTGTTTCTGCGTGCTGCGCCCGCCCAAAGAGTGCCCGGGTTAAATCGACAACGTAGGCATGTCGGGTGCCACTGTCTGCACCAGCACAGCAAGTTTTGAGCAAATATCTCCTTCCGTTCGGCCTCAATGGCAAGAAGCTTGTGCATCTTCTATGTTCGTCGCGGTCAATGGGAAAAGGCGCTTATCTGCAATTTAGGTGTTTCTGCGTGCTGTGCCCGCCCAAAGAGTGCCCGGGTTAAATCGACAACGTAGGCATGTCGGGTGCCACTGTCTGCACCAGCACAGCAAGTTTTGAGCAAATATCTCCTTCCGTTCGGCCTCAATGGTAAGAAGCTTGTGCATCTTCTCTGTTCGTCGCGGTCAATGGGAAAAGGCGCTTATCTGCAATCTAGGTGTTTCTGCGTGCTGCGCCCGCCCAAAGAGTGCCCGGGTGAAAACGACAACGCAGGCATGTCGGGTGCCCCTGTCTGCACCAGCACAGCAAGTTTTGAGCAAATATCTCCTTCCATTAGGCCGCAATGGCAAGAAGCTTGTGCATCCTCTCTGTTCGTCGCGGTCAATGGGAAAAGGCGCTTATCTGCAATCTAGGTGTTTCTGCGTGCTGCGCCCGCCCAAAGAGTGCCCGGGTGAAAACGACAACGCAGGCATGTCGGGTGCCACTGTCTGCACCAGCACAGCAAGTTTTTAGCAAATATCTCCTTCCGTTCGGCCGCAATGGCAAGAAGCTTGTGCATCTTCTCTGTTCGTCGCTGTCAATGGGAAAAGGCGCTTATCTGCAATCTAGGTGTTTCTGCGTGCTGCGCCCGCCCAAAGAGTGCCCGGGTGAAAACGACAACGCAGGCATGTCGGGTGCCACTGTCTGCACCATTACAGCAAGTTTTGAGCAAATATCTCCTTCCGTTCTGCCGCAATGGCAAGAAGCTTGTGCATCCTCTCTGTTCGTCGCGGTCAATGGGAAAAGGCGCTTATCTGCAATCTAGGTGTTTCTGCGTGCTGCGCCCGCCCAAAGAGTGCCCGGGTGAAAACGACAACGCAGGCATGTCGGGTGCCACTGTCTGCACCAGCACAGCAAGTTTTGAGCAAATATCTCCTTCCGTTCGGCCGCAATGGCAAGAAGCTTGTGCATCTTCTCTGTTCGTCGCGGTCAATGGGAAAAGGCGCTTATCTGCAATCTAGGTGTTTCTGCGTGCTGCGCCCGCCCAAAGAGTGCCCGGGTGAAAACGACAACGCAGGCATGTCGGGTGCCACTGTCTGCACCAGCACAGCAAGTTTTGAGCAAATATCTCCTTCCGTTCGGCCGCAATGGCAAGAAGCTTGTGCATCTTCTCTGTTCGTCGCGGTCAATGGGAAAAGGCGCTTATCTGCAATCTAGGTGTTTCTGCGTGCTTCGCCCGCCCAAAGAGTGCCCAGGTGAAAACGACAACGCAGGCATGTCGGGTGCCACTGTCTGCACCAGCACAGCAAGTTTTGAGCAAATATCTCCTTCCGTTCGGCCGCAATGGCAAGAAGCTTGTGCATCCTCTCTGTTCGTCGCGGTCAATGGGAAAAGGCGCTTATCTGCAATCTAGGTGTTTCTGCGTGCTGCGCCCGCCCAAAGAGTGCCCGGGTGAAAACGACAACGCAGGCATGTCGGGTGCCACTGTCTGCACCAGCACAGCAAGTTTTGAGCAAATATCTCCTTCCGTTCGGCCGCAATGGCAAGAAGCTTGTGCATCTTCTCTGTTCGTCGCGGTCAATGGGAAAAGGCGCTTATCTGCAATCTAGGTGTTTCTGCGTGCTGCACCCGCCCAAAGAGTGCCCGGGTGAAAACGACAACGCAGGCATGTCGGGTGCCACTGTCTGCACCAGCACAGCAAGTTTTGAGCAAATATCTCCTTCCGTTCGGCCGCAATGGCAAGAAGCTTGTGCATCTTCTCTGTTCGTCGCCGTCAATGGGAAAAGGCGCTTATCTGCAATCTAGGTGTTTCTGCGTGCTGCGCCCGCCCAAAGAGTTCCCGGGTGAAAACGACAACGCAGGCATGTCGGGTGCCACTGTCTGCACCAGCAAAGCAAGTTTTGAGCAAATATCTCCTTCCGTTCGGCCGCAATGGCAAGAAGCTTGTGCATCTTCTCTGTTCGTCGCGGTCAATGGGAAAAGGCGCTTATCTGCAATCTAGGTGTTTCTGCGTGCTTCGCCCGCCCAAAGAGTGCCCAGGTGAAAACGACAACGCAGGCATGTCGGGTGCCACTGTCTGCACCAGCACAGCAAGTTTTGAGCAAATATCTCCTTCCGTTCGGCCGCAATGGCAAGAAGCTTGTGCATCTTCTCTGTTCGTCGCGGTCAATGGGAAAAGGCGCTTATCTGCAATCTAGGTGTTTCTGCGTGCTTCGCCCGCCCAAAGAGTGCCAAGGTGAAAACGACAACGCAGGCATGTCGGGTGCCACTGTCTGCACCAGCACAGCAAGTTTTGAGCAAATATCTCCTTCCATTCGGCCGCAATGGCAAGAAGCTTGTGCATCCTCTCTGTTCGTCGCGGTCAATGGGAAAAGGCGCTTATCTGCAATCTAGGTGTTTCTGCGTGCTGCGCCCGCCCAAAGAGTGCCCGGGTGAAAACGACAACGCAGGCATGTCCGGTGCCACTGTCTGCACCAGCACAGCAAGTTTTGAGCAAATATCTCCTTCCGTTCGGCCGCAATGGCAAGAAGCTTGTGCATCTTCTCTGTTCGTCGCGGTCAATGGGAAAAGGCGCTTATCTGCAATCTAGGTGTTTCTGCGTGCTGCGCCCGCCCAAAGAGTGCCCGGGTGAAAACGACAACGCAGGCATGTCGGGTGCCACTGTCTGCACCAGCACAGCAAGTTTTGAGCAAATATCTCCTTCCGTTCGGCCGCAATGGCAAGAAGCTTGTGCATCTTCTCTGTTCGTCGCGGTCAATGGGAAAGGGCGCTTATCTGCAATATAGGTGTTTCTGCGTGCTGCACCCGCCCAAAGAGTGCCCGGGTGAAAACGACAACGCAGGCATGTCGGGTGCCACTGTCTGCACCAGCACAGCAAGTTTTGAGCAAATATCTCCTTCCGTTCGGCCGCAATGGCAAGAAGCTTGTGCATCTTCTCTGTTCGTCGCGGTCAATGGGAAAAGGCGCTTATCTGCAATCTAGGTGTTTCTGCGTGCTGCGCCCGCCCAAAAAGTGCCCGGGTGAAAACGACAAATCAGGCATGTCGGGTGCCACTGTCTGCACCAGCACAGCAAGTTTTGAGCAAATATCTCCTTCCGTTCGGCCGCAATGGCAAGAAGCTTGTGCATCTTCTCTGTTCATCGCGGTCAATGGGAAAAGGCGCTTATCTGCAATCTAGGTGTTTCTGCGTGCTGCGCCCGCCCAAAGAGTGCCCGGGTGAAAACGACAACGCAGGCATGTCGGGTGCCACTGTCTGCACCAGCACAGCTAGTTTTGAGCAAATATCTCCTTCCGTTCGGCCGCAATGGCAAGAAGCTTGTGCATCCTCTCTGTTCGTCGCGGTCAATGGGAAAAGGCGCTTATCTGCAATCTAGGTGTTTCTGCGTGCTGCACCCGCCCAAAGAGTGCCCGGGTGAAAACGACAACTTAGGCATGTCGGGTGCCACTGTCTGCACCAGCACAGCAAGTTTTGAGCAAATATCTCCTTCCGTTCGGCCGCAATGGCAAGAAGCTTGTGCATCTTCTCTGTTCGTCGCGGTCAATGGGAAAAGGCGCTTATCTGCAATCTAGGTGTTTCTGCGTGCTGCGCCCGCCCAAAGAGTGCCCGGGTGAAAACGACAACGCAGGCATGTCGGGTGCCACTGTCTGCACCAGCACAGCAAGTTTTGAGCAAATATCTCCTTCCGTTCGGCCGCAATGGCAAGAAGCTTGTGCATCCTCTCTGTTCGTCGCGGTCAATGGGAAAAGGCGCTTATCTGCAATCTAGGTGTTTCTGCGTGCTGCGCCCGCCCAAAGAGTGCCCGGGTGAAAACGACAACGCAGGCATGTCGGGTGCCACTGTCTGCACCAGCACAGCAAGTTTTGAGCAAATATCTCCTTCCGTTCGGCCGCAATGGCAAGAAGCTTGTGCATCTTCTCTGTTCGTCGCGGTCAATGGGAAAAGGCGCTTATCTGCAATCTAGGTGTTTCTGCATGCTGCGCCCGCCCAAAGAGTGCCCGGGTGAAAACGACAACGCAGGCATGTCGGGTGCCACTGTCTGCACCAGCACAGCAAGTTTTGAGCAAATATCTCCTTCCGTTCGGCCGCAATGGCAAGAAGCTTGTGCATCTTCTCTGTTCGTCGCGGTCAATGGGAAAGGGCGCTTATCTGCAATCTAGGTGTTTCTGCGTGCTGCACCCGCCCAAAGAGTGCCCGGGTGAAAACGACAACGCAGGCATGTCGGGTGCCACTGTCTGCACCAGCACAGCAAGTTTTGAGCAAATATCTCCTTCCGTTCGGCCGCAATGGCAAGAAGCTTGTGCATCTTCTCTGTTCGTCGCGGTCAATGGGAAAAGGCGCTTATCTGCAATCTAGGTGTTTCTGCGTGCTGCGCCCGCCCAAAAAGTGCCCGGGTGAAAACGACAAATCAGGCATGTCGGGTGCCACTGTCTGCACCAGCACAGCAAGTTTTGAGCAAATATCTCCTTCCGTTCGGCCGCAATGGCAAGAAGCTTGTGCATCTTCTCTGTTCGTCGCGGTCAATGGGAAAAGGCGCTTATCTGCAATCTAGGTGTTTCTGCGTGCTGCGCCCGCCCAAAGAGTGCCCGGGTGAAAACGACAACGCAGGCATGTCGGGTGCCACTGTCTGCACCAGCACAGCAAGTTTTGAGCAAATATCTCCTTCCGTTCGGCCGCAATGGCAAGAAGCTTGTGCATCTTCTCTGTTCGTCGCGGTCAATGGGAAAGGGCGCTTATCTGCAATCTAGGTGTTTCTGCGTGCTGCACCCGCCCAAAGAGTGCCCGGGTGAAAACGACAACGCAGGCATGTCGGGTGCCACTGTCTGCACCAGCACAGCAAGTTTTGAGCAAATATCTCCTTCCGTTCGGCCGCAATGGCAAGAAGCTTGTGCATCTTCTCTGTTCGTCGCGGTCAATAGGAAAAGGCGCTTATCTGCAATCTAGGTGTTTCTGCGTGCTGCGCCCGCCCAAAAAGTGCCCGGGTGAAAACGACAAATCAGGCATGTCGGGTGCCACTGTCTGCACCAGCACAGCAAGTTTTGAGCAAATATCTCCTTCCGTTCGGCCGCAATGGCAAGAAGCTTGTGCATCTTCTCTGTTCGTCGCGGTCAATGGGAAAAGGCGCTTATCTGCAATCTAGGTGTTTCTGCGTGCTGCGCCCGCCCAAAGAGTGCCCGGGTGAAAACGACAACGCAGGCATGTCGGGTGCCACTGTCTGCACCAGCACAGCTAGTTTTGAGCTAATATCTCCTTCCGTTCGGCCGCAATGGCAAGAAGCTTGTGCATCCTCTCTGTTCGTCGCGGTCAATGGGAAAAGGCGCTTATCTGCAATCTAGGTGTTTCTGCGTGCTGCACCCGCCCAAAGAGTGCCCGGGTGAAAACGACAACTTAGGCATGTCGGGTGCCACTGTCTGCACCAGCACAGCAAGTTTTGAGCAAATATCTCCTTCCGTTCGGCCGCAATGGCAAGAAGCTTGTGCATCTTCTCTGTTCGTCGCGGTCAATGGGAAAAGGCGCTTATCTGCAATCTAGGTGTTTCTGCGTGCTGCGCCCGCCCAAAGAGTGCCCGGGTGAAAACGACAACGCAGGCATGTCGGGTGCCACTGTCTGCACCAGCACAGCAAGTTTTGAGCAAATATCTCCTTCCGTTCGGCCGCAATGGCAAGAAGCTTGTGCATCCTCTCTGTTCGTCGCGGTCAATGGGAAAAGGCGCTTATCTGCAATCTAGGTGTTTCTGCGTGCTGCGCCCGCCCAAAGAGTGCCCGGGTGAAAACGACAACGCAGGCATGTCGGGTGCCACTGTCTGCACCAGCACAGCAAGTTTTGAGCAAATATCTCCTTCCGTTCGGCCGCAATGGTAAGAAGCTTGTGCATCCTCTCTGTTCGTCGCGGTCAATGGGAAAAGGCGCTTATCTGCAATCTAGGTGTTTCTGCGTGCTGCGCCTGCCCAAAGAGTGCCCGGGTGAAAACGACAACGCAGGCATGTCGGGTGCCACTGTCTGCACCAGCACAGCAAGTTATGAGCAAATATCTCCTTCCATTCGGCCGCAATGGCAAGAAGCTTGTGCATCCTCTCTGTTCGTCGCGGTCAATGGGAAAAGGCGCTTATCTGCAATCTAGGTGTTTCTGCGTGCTGTGCCCGCCCAAAAAGTGCCCGGGTGAAAACGACAACGCAGGCATGTCGGGTGCCACTGTCTGCACCAGCACAGCAAGTTTTGAGCAAATATCTCCTTCCGTTCGGCCGCAATGGCAAGAAGCTTGTGCATCCTCTCTGTTCGTCGCGGTCAATGGGAAAAGGCGCTTATCTGCAATCTAGGTGTTTCTGCGTGCTGCACCCGCCCAAAGAGTGCCCGGGTGAAAACGACAACGCAGGCATGTCGGGTGCCACTGTCTGCACCAGCACAGCAAGTTTTGAGCAAATATCTCCTTCCGTTCGGCCGCAATGGCAAGAAGCTTGTGCATCCTCTCTGTTCGTCGCGGTCAATGGGAAAAGGCGCTTATCTGCAATCTAGGTGTTTCTGCGTGCTGCGCCAGCCCAAAGAGTGCCCGGGTGAAAACGACAACGCAGGCATGTCGGGTGCCACTGTCTGCACCAGCACAGCAAGTTTTGAGCAAATATCTCCTTCCGTTCGGCCGCAATGGCAAGAAGCTTGTGCATCCTCTCTGTTCGTCGCGGTCAATGGGAAAAGGCGCTTATCTGCAATCTAGGTGTTTCTGCGTGCTGCGCCCGCCCAAAGAGTGCCCGGGTGAAAACGACAACGCAGGCATGTCGGGTGCCACTGTCTGCACCAGCACAGCAAGTTTTGAGCAAATATCTCCTTCCGTTCGGCCGCAATGGTAAGAAGCTTGTGCATCCTCTCTGTTCGTCGCGGTCAATGGGAAAAGGCGCTTATCTGCAATCTAGGTGTTTCTGCGTGCTGCGCCTGCCCAAAGAGTGCCCGGGTGAAAACGACAACGCAGGCATGTCGGGTGCCACTGTCTGCACCAGCACAGCAAGTTATGAGCAAATATCTCCTTCCATTCGGCCGCAATGGCAAGAAGCTTGTGCATCCTCTCTGTTCGTCGCGGTCAATGGGAAAAGGCGCTTATCTGCAATCTAGGTGTTTCTGCGTGCTGTGCCCGCCCAAAAAGTGCCCGGGTGAAAACGACAACGCAGGCATGTCGGGTGCCACTGTCTGCACCAGCACAGCAAGTTTTGAGCAAATATCTCCTTCCGTTCGGCCGCAATGGCAAGAAGCTTGTGCATCCTCTCTGTTCGTCGCGGTCAATGGGAAAAGGCGCTTATCTGCAATCTAGGTGTTTCTGCGTGCTGCACCCGCCCAAAGAGTGCCCGGGTGAAAACGACAACGCAGGCATGTCGGGTGCCACTGTCTGCACCAGCACAGCAAGTTTTGAGCAAATATCTCCTTCCGTTCGGCCGCAATGGCAAGAAGCTTGTGCATCTTCTCTGTTCGTCGCGGTCAATGGGAAAAGGCGCTTATCTGCAATCTAGGTGTTTCTGCGTGCTGCACCCGCCCAAAGAGTGCCCGTGTGAAAACGACAACGCAGGCATGTCGGGTGCCACTGTCTGCACCAGCACAGCAAGTTTTGAGCAAATATCTCCTTTCGTTCGGCCGCAATGGCAAGAAGCTTGTGCATCTTCTCTGTTCGTCGCGGTCAATGGGAAAAGGCGCATATCTGCAATCTAGGTGTTTCTGCATGCTGCACCCGCCCAAACAGTGCCCGGGTGAAAACGACAACGCAGGCATGTCGGGTGCCACTGTCTGCACCAGCACAGCAAGTTTTTAGCAAATATCTCCTTCCGTTCGGCCGCAATGGCAAGAAGCTTGTGCATCTTCTCTGTTCGTCGCTGTCAATGGGAAAAGGCGCTTATCTGCAATCTAGGTGTTTCTGCGTGCTGCGCCCGCCCAAAGAGTGCCCGGGTGAAAACGACAACGCAGGCATGTCGGGTGCCACTGTCTGCACCAGCACAGCAAGTTTTGAACAAATATCTCCTTCCGTTCGGCCGCAATGGCAAGAAGCTTGTGCATCTTCTATGTTCGTTGCGGTCAATGGGAAAAGGCGCTTATCTGCAATCTAGGTGTTTCTGCGTGCTGCGCCCGCCCAAAGAGTGCCCGGGTTAAATCGACAACGCAGGCATGTCGGGTGCCACTGTCTGCACCAGCACAGCAAGTTTTGAGCAAATATCTCCTTCCGTTCGGCCTCAAAGGTAAGAAGCTTGTGCATCTTCTCTGTTCGTCGCTGTCAATGGGAAAAGGCGCTTATCTGCAATCTAGGTGTTTCTGCGTGCTGCGCCCGCCCAAAGAGTGCCCGGGTGAAAACGACAACGCAGGCATGTCGGGTGCCACTGTCTGCACCAGCACAGCAAGTTTTGAGCAAATATCTCCTTCCGTTCGGCCGCAATGGCAAGAAGCTTGTGCATCTTCTATGTTCGTTGCGGTCAATGGGAAAAGGCGCTTATCTGCAATCTAGGTGTTTCTGCGTGCTGCGCCCGCCCAAAGAGTGCCCGGGTGAAAAAGACAACGCAGGCATGTCGGGTGCCACTGTCTGCACCAGCACAGCAAGTTTTGAGCAAATATCTCCTTCCGTTCGGCCTCAAAGGTAAGAAGCTTGTGCATCTTCTCTGTTCGTCGCGGTCAATGGGAAAAGGCGCTTATCTGCAATCTAGGTGTTTCTGCGTGCTGCGCCCGCCCAAAGAGTGCCCGGGTGAAAACGACAACGCAGGCATGTCGGGTGCCACTGTCTGCACCATTACAGCAAGTTTTGAGCAAATATCTCCTTCCGTTCTGCCGCAATGGCAAGAAGCTTGTGCATCTCTGTTCGTCGCGGTCAATGGGAAAAGGCGCTTATCTGCAATCTAGGTGTTTCTGCGTGCTGCGCCCGCCAAAAGAGTGCCCGGGTGAAAACGACAACGCAGGCATGTCGGGTGCCACTGTCTGCACCAGCACAGCAAGTTTTGAGCAAATATCTCCTTCCGTTCGGCCGCAATGGCAAGAAGCTTGTGCATCTTCTCTGTTCGTCGCGGTCAATGGGAAAAGGCGCTTATCTGCAATCTAGGTGTTTCTGCGTGCTGCGCCCGCCCAAAGAGTGCCCGGGTGAAAACGACAACGCAGGCATGTCGGGTGCCACTGTCTGCACCAGCACAGCAAGTTTTGAGCAAATATCTCCTTCCGTTCGGCCGCAATGGCAAGAAGCTTGTGCATCTTCTCTGTTCGTCGCGGTCAATGGGAAAGGGCGCTTATCTGCAATCTAGGTGTTTCTGCGTGCTGCACCCGCCCAAAGAGTGCCCGGGTGAAAACGACAACGCAGGCATGTCGGGTGCCACTGTCTGCACCAGCACAGCAAGTTTTGAGCAAATATCTCCTTCCGTTCGGCCGCAATGGCAAGAAGCTTGTGCATCTTCTCTGTTCGTCGCGGTCAATGGGAAAAGGCGCTTATCTGCAATCTAGGTGTTTCTGCGTGCTGCGCCCGCCCAAAAAGTGCCCGGGTGAAAACGACAAATCAGGCATGTCGGGTGCCACTGTCTGCACCAGCACAGCAAGTTTTGAGCAAATATCTCCTTCCGTTCGGCCGCAATGGCAAGAAGCATGTGCATCTTCTCTGTTCGTCGCGGTCAATGGGAAAAGGCGCTTATCTGCAATCTAGGTGTTTCTGCGTGCTGCGCCCGCCCAAAGAGTGCCCGGGTGAAAACGACAACGCAGGCATGTCGGGTGCCACTGTCTGCACCAGCACAGCAAGTTTTGAGCAAATATCTCCTTCCGTTCGGCCGCAATGGCAAGAAGCTTGTGCATCTTCTCTGTTCGTCGCGGTCAATAGGAAAAGGCGCTTATCTGCAATCTAGGTGTTTCTGCGTGCTGCGCCCGCCCAAAAAGTGCCCGGATGAAAACGACAAATCAGGCATGTCGGGTGCCACTGTCTGCACCAGCACAGCAAGTTTTGAGCAAATATCTCCTTCCGTTCGGCCGCAATGGCAAGAAGCTTGTGCATCTTCTCTGTTCGTCGCGGTCAATGGGAAAAGGCGCTTATCTGCAATCTAGGTGTTTCTGCGTGCTGCGCCCGCCCAAAGAGTGCCCGGGTGAAAACGACAACGCAGGCATGTCGGGTGCCACTGTCTGCACCAGCACAGCTAGTTTTGAGCTAATATCTCCTTCCGTTCGGCCGCAATGGCAAGAAGCTTGTGCATCCTCTCTGTTCGTCGCGGTCAATGGGAAAAGGCGCTTATCTGCAATCTAGGTGTTTCTGCGTGCTGCACCCGCCCAAAGAGTGCCCGGGTGAAAACGACAACTTAGGCATGTCGGGTGCCACTGTCTGCACCAGCACAGCAAGTTTTGAGCAAATATCTCCTTCCGTTCGGCCGCAATGGCAAGAAGCTTGTGCATCTTCTCTGTTCGTCGCGGTCAATGGGAAAAGGCGCTTATCTGCAATCTAGGTGTTTCTGCGTGCTGCGCCCGCCCAAACAGTGCCCGGGTTAAATCGACAACGCAGGCATGTCGGGTGCCACTGTCTGCACCAGCACAGCAAGTTTTGAGCAAATATCTCCTTCCGTTCGGCCTCAATGGTAAGAAGCTTGTGCATCTTCTCTGTTCGTCGCGGTCAATGGGAAAAGGCGCTTATCTGCAATCTAGGTGTTTCTGCATGCTGCGCCCGCCCAAAGAGTGCCCGGGTGAAAACGACAACGCAGGCATGTCGGGTGCCACTGTCTGCACCAGCACAGCAAGTTTTGAGCAAATATCTCCTTCCGTTCGGCCGCAATGGCAAGAAGCTTGTGCATCTTCTCTGTTCGTCGCGGTCAATGGGAAAAGGCGCTTTTCAGCAATTTAGGTGTTTCTGCGTGCTGCGCCCGCCCAAAGAGTGCCCGGGTTAAATCGACAACGTAGGCATGTCGGGTGCCACTGTCTGCACCAGCACAGCAAGTTTTGAGCAAATATCTCCTTCCGTTCGGCCTCAATGGCAAGAAGCTTGTGCATCTTCTATGTTCGTCGCGGTCAATGGGAAAAGGCGCTTATCTGCAATTTAGGTGTTTCTGCGTGCTGTGCCCGCCCAAAGAGTGCCCGGGTGAAAACGACAACGCAGGCATGTCGGGTGCCACTGTCTGCACCAGCACAGCAAGTTTTTAGCAAATATCTCCTTCCGTTCGGCCGCAATGGCAAGAAGCTTGTGCATCTTCTCTGTTCGTCGCTGTCAATGGGAAAAGGCGCTTATCTGCAATCTAGGTGTTTCTGCGTGCTGCGCCCGCCCAAAGAGTGCCCGGGTGAAAACGACAACGCAGGCATGTCGGGTGCCACTGTCTGCACCAGCACAGCAAGTTTTGAGCAAATATCTCCTTCCGTTCGGCCGCAATGGCAAGAAGCTTGTGCATCTTCTCTGTTCGTCGCGGTCAATGGGAAAAGGCGCTTATCTGCAATCTAGGTGTTTCTGCGTGCTGCGCCCGCCCAAAGAGTGCCCGGGTGAAAACGACAACGCAGGCATGTCGGGTGCCACTGTCTGCACCAGCACAGCAAGTTTTGAGCAAATATCTCCTTCCGTTCGGCCGCAATGGCAAGAAGCTTGTGCATCTTCTCTGTTCGTCGCTGTCAATGGGAAAAGGCGCTTATCTGCAATCTAGGTGTTTCTGCGTGCTGCGCCCGCCCAAAGAGTGCCCGGGTTAAATCGACAACGCAGGCATGTCGGGTGCCACTGTCTGCACCAGCACAGCAAGTTTTGAGCAAATATCTCCTTCCGTTCGGCCGCAATGGCAAGAAGCTTGTGCATCTTCTCTGTTCGTCGCGGTCAATGGGAAAAGGCGCTTATCTGCAATCTAGGTGTTTCTGCGAGCTTCGCCCGCCCAAAGAGTGCCCAGGTGAAAACGACAACGCAGGCATGTCGGGTGCCACTGTCTGCACCAGCACAGCAAGTTTTGAGCAAATATCTCCTTCTGTTCGGCCGCAATGGCAAGAAGCTTGTGCATCCTCTCTGTTCGTCGCGGTCAATGGGAAAAGGCGCTTATCTGCAATCTAGGTGTTTCTGCGTGCTGCGCCCGCCCAAAGAGTGCCCGGGTGAAAACGACAACGCAGGCATGTCGGGTGCCACTGTCTGCACCAGCACAGCAAGTTTTGAGCAAATATCTCCTTCCGTTCGGCCGCAATGGCAAGAAGCTTGTGCATCTTCTCTGTTCGTCGCGGTCAATGGGAAAAGGCGCTTATCTGCAATCTAGGTGTTTCTGCGTGCTGCACCCGCCCAAAGAGTGCCCGGGTGAAAACGACAACGCAGGCATGTCGGGTGCCACTGTCTGCACCAGCACAGCAAGTTTTGAGCAAATATCTCCTTCCGTTCGGCCGCAATGGCAAGAAGCTTGTGCATCTTCTCTGTTCGTCGCCGTCAATGGGAAAAGGCGCTTATCTGCAATCTAGGTGTTTCTGCGTGCTGCGCCCGCCCAAAGAGTGCCCGGGTGAAAACGACAACGCAGGCATGTCGGGTGCCACTGTCTGCACCAGCAAAGCAAGTTTTGAGCAAATATCTCCTTCCGTTCGGCCGCAATGGCAAGAAGCTTGTGCATCTTCTCTGTTCGTCGCGGTCAATGGGAAAAGGCGCTTATCTGCAATCTAGGTGTTTCTGCGTGCTTCGCCCGCCCAAAGAGTGCCCAGGTGAAAACGACAACGCAGGCATGTCGGGTGCCACTGTCTGCACCAGCACAGCAAGTTTTGAGCAAATATCTCCTTCCGTTCGGCCGCAATGGCAAGAAGCTTGTGCATCTTCTCTGTTCGTCGCGGTCAATGGGAAAAGGCGCTTATCTGCAATCTAGGTGTTTCTGCGTGCTTCGCCCGCCCAAAGAGTGCCTGGGTGAAAACGACAACGCAGGCATGTCGGGTGCCACTGTCTGCACCAGCACAGCAAGTTTTGAGCAAATATCTCCTTCCATTCGGCCGCAATGGCAAGAAGCTTGTGCATCCTCTCTGTTCGTCGCGGTCAATGGGAAAAGGCGCTTATCTGCAATCTAGGTGTTTCTGCGTGCTGCGCCCGCCCAAAGAGTGCCCGGGTGAAAACGACAACGCAGGCATGTCCGGTGCCACTGTCTGCACCAGCACAGCAAGTTTTGAGCAAATATCTCCTTCCGTTCGGCCGCAATGGCAAGAAGCTTGTGCATCTTCTCTGTTCGTCGCGGTCAATGGGAAAAGGCGCTTATCTGCAATCTAGGTGTTTCTGCGTGCTGCGCCCGCCCAAAGAGTGCCCGGGTGAAAACGACAACGCAGGCATGTCGGGTGCTACTGTCTGCACCAGCACAGCAAGTTTTGAGCAAATATCTCCTTCCGTTCGGCCGCAATGGCAAGAAGCTTGTGCATCTTCTCTGTTCGTCGCGGTCAATGGGAAAAGGCGCTTATCTGCAATCTAGGTGTTTCTGCGTGCTTCGCCCGCCCAAAGAGTGCCCAGGTGAAAACGACAACGCAGGCATGTCGGGTGCCACTGTCTGCACCAGCACAGCAAGTTTTGAGCAAATATCTCCTTCCGTTCGGCCGCAATGGCAAGAAGCTTGTGCATCTTCTCTGTTCGTCGCGGTCAATGGGAAAAGGCGCTTATCTGCAATCTAGGTGTTTCTGCGTGCTGCGCCCGCCCAAAGAGTGCCCGGGTCAAAACGACAACGCAGGCATGTCGGGTGCCACTGTCTGCACCAGCACAGCAAGTTTTGAGCAAATATCTCCTTCCTTTCGGCCGCAATGGCAAGAAGCTTGTGCATCTTCTATGTTCGTCGCGGTCAATGGGAAAAGGCGCTTATCTGCAATCTAGGTGTTTCTGCGTGCTGCGCCCGCCCAAAGAGTGCCCGGGTTAAAGCGACAACGCAGGCATGTCGGGTGCCACTGTCTGCACCAGCACAGCAAGTTTTGAGCAAATATCTCCTTCCGTTCGGCCGCAATGGCAAGAAGCTTGTGCATCTTCTCTGTTCGTCGCGGTCAATGGGAAAAGGCGCTTATCTGCAATCTAGGTGTTTCTGCGTGCTGCGCCCGCCCAAAGAGTGCCCGGGTCAAAACGACAACGCAGGCATGTCGGGTGCCACTGTCTGCACCAGCACAGATAGTTTTGAGCAAATATCTCCTTCCTTTCGGCCGCAATGGCAAGAAGCTTGTGCATCTTCTATGTTCGTCGCGGTCAATGGGAAAAGGCGCTTATCTGCAATCTAGGTGTTTCTGCGTGCTGCGCCCGCCCAAAGAGTGCCCGGGTTAAAGCGACAACGCAGGCATGTCGGGTGCCACTGTCTGCACCAGCACAGCAAGTTTTGAGCAAATATCTCCTTCCGTTCGGCCGCAATGGCAAGAAGCTTGTGCATCTTCTCTGTTCGTCGCGGTCAATGGGAAAAGGCACTTATCTGCAATCTAGGTGTTTCTGCGTGCTGCGCCCGCCCAAAGAGTGCTCGGGTGAAAACTACAACGCAGGCATGTCGGGTGCCCCTGTCTGCACCAGCACAGCAAGTTTTGAGCAAATATCTCCTTCCATTAGGCCGCAATGGCAAGAAGCTTGTGCATCCTCTCTGTTCGTCGCGGTCAATGGGAAAAGGCGCTTATCTGCAATCTAGGTGTTTCTGCGTGCTGCGCCCGCCCAAAGAGTGCCCGGGTGAAAACGACAACGCAGGCATGTCGGGTGCCACTGTCTGCACCAGCACAGCAAGTTTTGAGCAAATATCTCCTTCCGTTCGGCCGCAATGGCAAGAAGCTTGTGCATCTTCTCTGTTCGTCGCGGTCAATGGGAAAAGGCGCTTATCTGCAATCTAGGTGTTTCTGCGTGCTGCACCCGCCCAAACAGTGCCCGGGTAAAAACGACAACGCAGGCATGTCGGGTGCCACTGTCTGCACCAGCACAGCAAGTTTTGAGCAAATATCTCCTTCCGTTTGGCCGCAATGGCAAGAAGCTTGTGCATCCTCTCTGTTCGTCGCGGTCAATGGGAAAAGGCGCTTATCTGCAATCTAGGTGTTTCTGCGTGCTGCACCCGCCCAAAGAGTGCCCGGGTGAAAACGACAACGCAGGCATGTCGGGTGCCACTGTCTGCACCAGCACAGCAAGTTTTGAGCAAATATCTCCTTCCGTTCGGCCGCAATGGCAAGAAGCTTGTGCATCTTCTCTGTTCGTCGCGGTCAATGGGAAAAGGCGCTTATCTGCAATCTAGGTGTTTCTGCATGCTGCGCCCGCCCAAAGAGTGCCCGGGTGAAAACGACAACGCAGGCATGTCGGGTGCCACTGTCTGCACCAGCACAGCAAGTTTTGAGCAAATATCTCCTTCCGTTCGGCCGCAATGGCAAGAAGCTTGTGCATCTTCTCTGTTCGTCGCGGTCAATGGGAAAAGGCGCTTTTCAGCAATTTAGGTGTTTCTGCGTGCTGCGCCCGCCCAAAGAGTGCCCGGGTTAAATCGACAACGTAGGCATGTCGGGTGCCACTGTCTGCACCAGCACAGCAAGTTTTGAGCAAATATCTCCTTCCGTTCGGCCTCAATGGCAAGAAGCTTGTGCATCTTCTATGTTCGTCGCGGTCAATGGGAAAAGTCGCTTATCTGCAATTTAGGTGTTTCTGCGTGCTGTGCCCGCCCAAAGAGTGCCCGGGTTAAATCGACAACGTAGGCATGTCGGGTGCCACTGTCTGCACCAGCACAGCAAGTTTTGAGCAAATATCTCCTTCCGTTCGGCCGCAATGGCAAGAAGCTTGTGCATCCTCTCTGTTCGTCGCGGTCAATGGGAAAAGGCGCTTATCTGCAATCTAGGTGTTTCTGCGTGCTGCACCCACCCAAAGAGTGCCCGGGTGAAAACGACAATGCAGGCATGTCGGGTGCCACTGTCTGCACCAGCACAGCAAGTTTTGAGCAAATATCTCCTTCCGTTCGGCCGCAATGGCAAGAAGCTTGTGCATCTTCTATGTTCGTCGCGGTCAATGGGAAAAGGCGCTTATCTGCAATCTAGGTGTTTCTGCGTGCTGCGCCCGCCCAAACAGTGCCCGGGTTAAATCGACAACGCAGGCATGTCGGGTGCCACTGTCTGCACCAGCACAGCAAGTTTTGAGCAAATATCTCCTTCCGTTCGGCCTCAATGGTAAGAAGCTTGTGCATCTTCTCTGTTCGTCGCGGTCAATGGGAAAAGGCGCTTATCTGCAATCTAGGTGTTTCTGCATGCTGCGCCCGCCCAAAGAGTGCCCGGGTGAAAACGACAACGCAGGCATGTCGGGTGCCACTGTCTGCACCAGCACAGCAAGTTTTGAGCAAATATCTCCTTCCGTTCGGCCGCAATGGCAAGAAGCTTGTGCATCTTCTCTGTTCGTCGCGGTCAATGGGAAAAGGCGCTTTTCAGCAATTTAGGTGTTTCTGCGTGCTGCGCCCGCCCAAAGAGTGCCCGGGTTAAATCGACAACGTAGGCATGTCGGGTGCCACTGTCTGCACCAGCACAGCAAGTTTTGAGCAAATATCTCCTTCCGTTCGGCCTCAATGGCAAGAAGCTTGTGCATCTTCTATGTTCGTCGCGGTCAATGGGAAAAGGCGCTTATCTGCAATTTAGGTGTTTCTGCGTGCTGTGCCCGCCCAAAGAGTGCCCGGGTTAAATCGACAACGTAGGCATGTCGGGTGCCACTGTCTGCACCAGCACAGCAAGTTTTGAGCAAATATCTCCTTCCGTTCGGCCTCAATGGTAAGAAGCTTGTGCATCTTCTCTGTTCGTCGCGGTCAATGGGAAAAGGCGCTTATCTGCAATCTAGGTGTTTCTGCGTGCTGCGCCCGCCCAAAGAGTGCCCGGGTGAAAACGACAACGCAGGCATGTCGGGTGCCCCTGTCTGCACCAGCACAGCAAGTTTTGAGCAAATATCTCCTTCCATTAGGCCGCAATGGCAAGAAGCTTGTGCATCCTCTCTGTTCGTCGCGGTCAATGGGAAAAGGCGCTTATCTGCAATCTAGGTGTTTCTGCGTGCTGCGCCCGCCCAAAGAGTGCCCGGGTGAAAACGACAACGCAGGCATGTCGGGTGCCACTGTCTGCACCAGCACAGCAAGTTTTTAGCAAATATCTCCTTCCGTTCGGCCACAATGGCAAGAAGCTTGTGCATCTTCTCTGTTCGTCGCTGTCAATGGGAAAAGGCGCTTATCTGCAATCTAGGTGTTTCTGCGTGCTGCGCCCGCCCAAAGAGTGCCCGGGTGAAAACGACAACGCAGGCATGTCGGGTGCCACTGTCTGCACCAGCACAGCAAGTTTTGAGCAAATATCTCCTTCCGTTCTGCCGCAATGGCAAGAAGCTTGTGCATCCTCTCTGTTCGTCGCGGTCAATGGGAAAAGGCGCTTATCTGCAATCTAGGTGTTTCTGCGTGCTGCGCCCGCCCAAAGAGTGCCCGGGTGAAAACGACAACGCAGGCATGTCGGGTGCCACTGTCTGCACCAGCACAGCAAGTTTTGAGCAAATATCTCCTTCCGTTCGGCCGCAATGGCAAGAAGCTTGTGCATCTTCTCTGTTCGTCGCGGTCAATGGGAAAAGGCGCTTATCTGCAATCTAGGTGTTTCTGCGTGCTGCGCCCGCCCAAAGAGTGCCCGGGTGAAAACGACAACGCAGGCATGTCGGGTGCCACTGTCTGCACCAGCACAGCAAGTTTTGAGCAAATATCTCCTTCCGTTCGGCCGCAATGGCAAGAAGCTTGTGCATCTTCTCTGTTCGTCGCGGTCAATGGGAAAGGGCGCTTATCTGCAATCTAGGTGTTTCTGCGTGCTGCACCCGCCCAAAGAGTGCCCGGGTGAAAACGACAACGCAGGCATGTCGGGTGCCACTGTCTGCACCAGCACAGCAAGTTTTGAGCAAATATCTCCTTCCGTTCGGCCGCAATGGCAAGAAGCTTGTGCATCTTCTCTGTTCGTCGCGGTCAATGGGAAAAGGCGCTTATCTGCAATCTAGGTGTTTCTGCGTGCTGCGCCCGCCCAAAAAGTGCCCGGGTGAAAACGACAAATCAGGCATGTCGGGTGCCACTGTCTGCACCAGCACAGCAAGTTTTGAGCAAATATCTCCTTCCGTTCGGCCGCAATGGCAAGAAGCTTGTGCATCTTCTCTGTTCGTCGCGGTCAATGGGAAAAGGCGCTTATCTGCAATCTAGGTGTTTCTGCGTGCTGCGCCCGCCCAAAGAGTGCCCGGGTGAAAACGACAACGCAGGCATGTCCGGTGCCACTGTCTGCACCAGCACAGCAAGTTTTGAGCAAATATCTCCTTCCGTTCGGCCGCAATGGCAAGAAGCTTGTGCATCTTCTCTGTTCGTCGCGGTCAATGGGAAAAGGCGCTTATCTGCAATCTAGGTGTTTCTGCGTGCTGCACCCGCCCAAAGAGTGCCCGGGTGAAAACGACAACGCAGGCATGTC